>NC_047506.1:31397827-31673448 GCF_902827115.2 Pseudochaenichthys georgianus | reverse complement strand
TTTTCTCAAGATTCTCCTACTAGTTGTTGTTTTTAACATTGAGGCTATATCGCATTGGTGACATTTCATCACATCCTGTCAGGTTTTCCTTTGGCTTCATGGAGATTTATAGTTTCAGCGCATTGTTGTGTAGCTGTTTTGATGGAACGTCCCTGTTCTGGTTCTCTCTCACAGCAGGTCTTTTTTGTCAGTGTGTCGCCTCAACTATAGAATATACATCTGGCGATAACAAGCCGTTGGTGGTCATGATGTCAAACAGGACTCCTCTCTGTTCTATACCGCCTTACAATCTGAAAATGTTTTGATTTTGGATAAAACTCAGAAGATATGACTTTGAGCTCTGGAAAACTTTGTGTTGCCCGTTTCCTGACATCCAGGACTTATCTTAATTATAATATTTTCGTTTCTGACTTATGATACAAGTTATTTAAAACACATTTCCTTTGGATTTAAAACCATTTGATGGCCAAAAATATATATAATTGTTTTATAATAAACAACTTGTTAAGCAGGTGATATGTTAAAGTCATACACTAAAGATGATTAATAATTAAATCGGTTGATCCCTGAATGATCAGCCTTTCCATCAGCAACCTCTATTGCACTTGTACTGAAAACAACATTACAGAGCGTGAGAACCTGGCCTGACTTGAGCTGATGACAATCCAACGAGGCAGAGATGAGACATGGAGAGCTGTACCACTGCTGCTGAGTGTGGCTTGGTAGCATGTCAACAGCACTCCTGTCAAGAGACCCTCCTCTCCACTCTCCCTCTGTCTGTGTCTGTCTCTCCGCTCAGCTCCCACACTGCTCGGGAACATCGCCGCCCGCTCGCCAGCCTTGCTGCTGCGCTGGCACTCGGCCAAACATCATGCTTCTGCACCCAGCGAACTCCTGCTGGGAGTTTCACACACACACACACACACACACACACACACACACACACACACACACACACACACACACACACACACACACACACACACACACACACACACACACACACCACACACACACACACACACACACACACACACACACACACACACACACACACACACACCCACACACACACACACACAGGGATAGGGAAAAGCAGCTTTATTTTGCAGAGGAGGGGCGTGACATCCCCACCGATCTGGCCCCCTTTTGAAGTGGCCCTTCGAACGTTTGATCGCATACCTATTTAGCGTCGTCACCGGTCTGCTCTCCCCCTCCTACCCCCACCACCCTTATGCCCTCTTATCCCTCTTCTTCTTCTCCCCGTCGACCACACAGCAGCACGACCTGCAGAACACCGCCATTCAAAGACAAGTCACACAACAGAGCTTGTTCTGTGGAGCAGTCGTGATCCCGGCTTTGCATACATCTGGCTCCTGAGCAGAAACAAAAGAGCATGGCAACTCACTCACGATGCTGTTCCTTTTTCACACTGCTGGGTAACCAATCTCAGTACTTGTATAGCATCGACCAAAACGATTCCCTAACTCTTATTATTGAAACATGTAAAAGTGGGCAAAGATCTCTGGGATCTTGTTAACCTACACTTTGATCGAAGAGTTCCTGCTGTTGTTGGGACGGCTCTCTCAAGTTGTTCAAATACTTCCAATATGCGACGTAAACACCTAAGAAACACCTCTACTGGGCCGTGGGAATTATGACTGTGTTGCCGAGGGGATGGATGAAAACAATTCATTGTTGGCCCAGACAATGCTTTTGTTCCTAAAGATAACCAAGCATTAACAGTTTTGGAGGAAGATACAAAAACAATAATACAAATCAATGTTAAAGGTTATTCTTGACCGTGGACGCTGGAGTGTGTGGTATTAGGATTTTAGTTTAGCGTGTAATATTGGCTGGTATTTGGTCATACATTGTTGACAAGAGGAAAAGTTACCAAAGTGGGCGTCACGACCTCGATACAAACTGATGAACCCAAATGCCTTCAAAAGTCTTGAATGTAACAAAATGTTTTTTTAATTCCAAAGATCAGGTAATCCCTCTTAACAGAGTAGGTACTGGAATAAATAAAAGGCGCTCACAAGGAGGAAAAAACTAGACATAACAAAAAGAGAACTTAAGAAAAACTTAAGCCTACAAAATTAACAACAAAACAAAACCTGACATGAGTGAAAGCGATCCTTTCTGAGCTGAGGCATGGCACGACCATTCGGGGAAACAAACAAGACGAACTGACACAGGACAGGGGAGAGGCAGGACCATTTAAACATGAGGTGAGTGGGAACAGGTGGAGACAATCAGGGGCGGGGCAGACGCTGATGATGGCGGGAAAAACACACAAGGGGAGGAAGAAACAGGGCCTGAAATGAAAGACAAGAGGTAAATACAAAATAAAACAGGAAATGGAAAACGAGACATGACCAGATGTGAAAAAACATGAAATGACAGACATAATACATAAATATATGTGGGGCAAAAAAGTATTTAGTCAGCAACCAATTGTGCAAGTTCTCCCACTTAAAAAGATGAGAGAGGCCTGTCATTTTCATCCTAGGTTCACTTCAACTATGAGAGACAGAATGGGGGGAAAGAATCCAGGAAATCACATTGTAGGATTTTTAATGAATTAATTGGTAAATTCCTCGGTAAAATAAGTATTTGGTCACCTACAAACAAACAAGATTTCTGGCTCTCACAGACCTGTAACTTCTTCTTTAAGAGCCTCCTCTGTCCTCCACTCGTTAACTGTATTAATGGCACCTCTTTGAACTCGTTATCAGTATAAAAGACACCTGTCCACAACCTCAAACAGTCACACTCCAAACTCCACTATGGCCAAGACCAAAGAGCTGTCAAAGGACACCAGAAACAAAATTGTAGACCTGCACCAGGCTGGGAAGACTGAATCTGCAATAGGTAGGCAGCTTGGTGTGAAGAAATCAACTGTGGGAGCAATTATTAGAAAATGGAAGACATACAAGACCACTGATAATCTCCCTCGATCTGGGGCTTCACGCAAGATCTCACCCCGTGGGGTCAACATGATCACAAGAACGGTGAGCAAAAATCTCAGAACCATACGGGGGGACCTAGTCAATGACCTGCAGAGAGCTGGGACCAAAGTAACAAAGGCTACCATCAGTAACACACTACGCCGCCAGGGACTCAAATCCTGCAGTGCCAGACGTGTCCCCCTGCTTAAGCCAGTACATGTCCAGGCCCGTCTGAAGTTTGCTAGAGAGCATTTAGATGATCCAGAAGAGGATTGGGAGAATGTCATATGGTCAGATGAAACCCAAAGAGAACTTTTTGGTAAAAACTCAACTAGATGTGTTTGGAGGAGAAAGAATGCTGAGTTGCATCCAAAGAACACCATACCTACTGTGAAACATGGGGGTGGAAACATCATGCTTTGGGGCTGTTTTTCTGCAAAGGGACCAGGACGACTGATCCGTGTAAAGGAAAGAATGAATGGGGCCATGTATCGTGAGATTTTGAGTGACAACCTCCTTCCATCAGCAAGGGCATTGAGATGAAACGTGGCTGGGTCTTTCAGCATGACAATGATCCCAAACACACCGCCCGGGCAACGAAGGAGTGGCTTCGTAAGAAGCATTTCAAGGTCCTGGAGTGGCCTAGCCAGTCTCCAGATCTCAACCCCATAGAAAATCTTTGGAGGGAGTTGAAAGTCCGTGTTGCCCAGCGACAGCCCCAAAACATCACTGCTCTAGAGGAGATCTGCATGGAGGAATGGGCCAAAATACCAGCAACAGTGTGTGAAAACCTTGTGAAGACTTACAGAAAACGTTTGACCTCTGTCATTGCCAACAAAGGGTATATAACAACGTATTGAGATGAACTTTTGTTATTGACCAAATACTTATTTTCCACCATAATTTGCAAATAAATTCTTTAAAAATCAGACAATGTGATTTTCTGGATTTGTTTTTCTCATTCTGTCTCTCATGGTTGAGGTATACCTAGGATGAACATTACAGGCCTCTCTCATCTTTTTAAGTGGGAGAACTTGCACAATTGGTGGCTGACTAAATACTTTTCTGCCCCACTGTAACTAACACATTTGACGAGACACAACAGTGGGGGTCTATATATATGTACAAAATAATCTAACTCTTCAAATAACACACTTGTGAAGCTGTAGATTTCCGTATTTTGTTAAAATATCAAATTCTAGACCAAAGTGGTGGCTTAAACCTTCCTTATGTATTCTACTAAGCTTGTTCCAGACTTTCAATTGCATCTCACAAACGTGATAGTGTTTGCTTTGTTGTCATGGAAATACCAACTGTGGTGTCTCCATCTGCTAAAAGAGGCTTTGAGATGCAGATAATATCTGTGGAGAAGGCTCGTAGATGGGCATTGAGTTAAACGTATTTTATCATTTAAACAGTTGTTCAGATCAGTCAAATGAATTGTTGTGGTATCAGTATCAACAAATCCTACCAGCTCTGCACACGGCTTTATCCCTGATGCGTTACTCCACTGGGAACAGTGATTTATTTATTTTTTATTTCAGACTGAAAGTCAATAAGATCCATAACACCTTGTTTGGTTGTCATCCGAGCAAATTAATGAGGGGCTAAGTAGCTTTCATCACCTTCCTCCCCCCACTACAGCAGCAGGCAATTCAGATCTGTAATTGATTTAGTGCTTGGCAGAGAAGACGATTCCACTTATCAGGGATTGGATTACTCTTGCTTCTCTTTTGATCGCCATTAGTTCATTTCTCTGCTTCGGTGGGACCTGTTGGTATTTTGTTGTCAGAAAAGAGAGAAGAATAGAGTAGTTTCCTTCCTGGAGCACATGAGGACATCAGCTGTCAGGAGATATAAAGCTCTTCACATCAGAGTATAACCCTTATTTCTCTTCCTTCTGACAGCATCCTGTTTGCAGACATCGTGGGTTTCACCAGCTTGGCTTCTCAGTGTACTGCTCAGGAACTGGTCAAGCTGCTCAACGAACTCTTCGGGAAGTTTGATGAGCTGGCTACAGTAAGTGCTCTCCCATCCCCCGCTGCTACCCCTTAGCAGAGATGGCAAAAGTACACACATCCTTTACTCAAGTAGAAGTACAGATATTCGTGTTCAAAAATACTCTGGTTAAAGTAGAAGTACTGACTACACTTCTTTAGTCAATTAAAAGTAAAGAAGTATGGGCTTCAAAATGTACCCATAAATACCAACTGTTTTAAACAGTAACTGACCTCCCTTTATATTAATAGGGCAATAATGTCATTGTTAGCTAATGAATGTTTCGATGCTGAACAACGGCAAAATGACAAAGTTCTCATTGGTCCGTCTTCTTTACGGCCAGTCCACACGGCGGTGTGCGTTGAAGCTTCAACGCAGCTTCCCATTCACTTTGAATGGGGTGACGTCAAGCTTTGCCGAACTGCATTGTGGTTCTGTCGCTTCGCTTTGCCTCCATTGCTCGCTTCAAAAGTTGAGAAATGTTCAACTTTTGAAGCTTCGACGGAAGCGTCAGCCAATCAAATCATATGCCAGTACAAACTCTAGCCAATCAAACCGCGTGCTTGTGTTAAGAACTCAGACACTTAGGAGGTAGGACCCAATTGCACGACCTGGGAGACAGAGGTAAAGTATCTGTAAGATACTTTATTTTATCAAGAACAGCAAAAATGATCAACAAAAAATGGTCTCTATCAATCTCTAGCTGAGATGACAAAAATGGAGAACAAAATGAAAACGCTCACGTAGTGAGGATCAAAACTTGTATAAGAGCACATAGAGAGCATAGACCTGACTGTGGCAAGAGACAAGAACAAAGATCTGACCATGGCAATAGACAACAACGAACTGACACTGAACACTGGGAGACGAGGGAATTTAAACACAGGGTAACAAGACACAGGTGGGAACAATCAGGGGCGGGGCTGGCGCTGATGAGCACAGGAGACACAGAAGGGGTGACAGGTGAAAACAATCAGGGCTGGTGCTGATGAGTCTGGAATGACAGGTAAACGGTGAGTGACAAAACAAAACGGGAAGTGGAAGACAATACAACCAAAAAAGAACATACATCTCAACATTTCTGTCGGTGCACAACAGCTTGTGTGTCCGGGGCGGGAGATTCATGTGATTGGTTGTTGGTCGAGCTTCAGACACGCCCGCCGGCAAGCTTCATCAACGCACGCTGCCGTGTGGACGCTGCGTTAGAGAAGACCAGGAAATGATGGATACACAGATCGTGTTCAAATCAATAGGCACGCAACTGACTCTAAATAATAAACATCACGCCACCAAACGTAGATTAAAACTAAAGTAACAAACCTGTTTTAGAAATGTAAGAAGTAGAAACTACAGGTATTTCTGTTAAAAATGTAAGAAGTAAAAGTAAAATGTCGTACTTAAGTACAGTAACAAATTATTTGTAGTCCACGACTTCCCATCTTTGCCCCTTAGTGTATGTCATTCATAATCACATTGTGATCAAGGTTCATGAACATCCCTAGATGGTTACATGATAGCCTGTTCCTCAAGTGATGCATCTCCAATGATTGATAGGTTATTGAGATATATATATATATATATATACATGTACAGGTGGCTTGAATTATTATACAAATAGTCTCCTCTAACTCTTACATTTGATTCCACATTGTAATATGTAATGTAGCGTACAGGGGGTTCAGATCACAGTTTAATGATGAAACAGCTGTGCTAACGAGAATGCTGACAGCTATACATTTGCAGGCACTAAAACCACAGCGGTGGACTGAAGGGGACTGCTGAGTTAGCAAGGAACCCCCTTTCTCATTACACAGTCATTTCATCTATTGTTTGTATTAAAATATTGATTAAAGTGGCTTTAAATGTGGGTGTTGGAGTATTATAACCACGCATCGAGAGGATGAAACACAACTTGTTATTAGGTGGACAAAGTGTGTTAGGGCAACTATTTTATAAAATGACTTGAAACGTCTTTCGGATTACTGCACTTTCCTACTTAATGTCTTACATTATCGTTTTTCTTATTTGAAATGTGTACAAGTGTTTCCTTTGTATACATATTTAATGTGCATTGTTCGAGGGAGCCTGATATAAAAGATGTACATCCAACAACTTCTTCTCTTTTGCATATGATCTTAAATATTTCAAATATGTTTCAGCTGATTAATATGCGGGTATGGATATATGCAACGTATTGGTGGAGTCTCTTCATTGTTGTCAGTGCATTCAGTCTTTTTCGAAAACAAACGTCTGTCTTCACAAGGAAGGAGCCCTATTATGCACATGTTCTGGTTTCATTTGATTTGTGCCACACTGTGTCCTGTTTACATGCTTTCATGTTCAAAAAGGTCTTTATTTTTCACCTCTTTTCACCCTCTGTCTGAAACCAGAGCCTGATTGGTTGGCTGGCCGGCACTGTTGTGATTGATCAACAACTTAATTATATCCCACCCCTTATCATGTACAATGTGTTGTAGCTTGAGTATTACCTAGTGATGTCACTATGTTACGGAAGCAAACAAAGGATTACAGTGGAGGTTTTTTAGGAAGGTTGGTTGGTGTGGGAGAGAAACCCACTCTGGAGGGAATTTATGACGGTGATTTTAGCCTTTGAAGACCATTTACATGCACAAAAACCTATGTAACACAGGAAAGGGAAAAACCCCAAAAAGCATAATAGAGCCCCTTTAAGTGTAGCATTAGATTGTGGGTTAAGTTGAAAAAACTACAGAAGGAAAAGGCATGGATGGAAGTGATGTGACTTAATCAATTCTGGTTTCATATGGGACACAGCAGATTGCTTTGTATTATATGAATGACTGCTTTCAGAAGTTTGAGAAAAGCCTTAAACAAAAAAGTCCTGCAACGACATGACATATTTTATTTAGTTCCACAGCTGATTTATTATGCCAAGCCATATATTGATCCAATGGTGCAAGTCAAGCTGGAGAGACGGAGGAGGAGGAGGAGGAGGAGGAGGAGGAGGAGGAGGAGGAGGAGGAGGAGGAGAATGAACTGGAAGAGAGGGAGAGATGAGTGAACACATCTTTTGACAAAGTGGAGATAAGACCTGAGGACATGTTGTGTGTTTGTGTGTAAGTGTGTGTAGGAGCACTACTGGGTGCACACACGCACACACACACACACACACACACACACACACACACACACACACACACACACACACACACACACACACACACACACACACACACACACACACACACACACACACACACACACACACACACACACACACACACACACACACACACACACACACACACACACACACACACACACACACACACACACACACACACACAGACATAGGTCTATCCACTACCAATTGCAGTAGGCTTAAGACTATACCTCAACACTTGCACAGACACACACACAGTTTATAACCCCAATGGTGCAGTACTATTTCTTGCACATGTCATGGTGTTCATCAGCTGATGTTGTTATCATAATGTGACCTGCAGTCCAGTGTAACTCTGAGCACATCAAAGATACGCGACTGGGTCTTTCTCTGAGCGAGCTCAATCCACTTCTAACTGCAGTGAGATTGGGTTAAAAAGCAATACTGATATTCTGAACAATCTGTGCTGTTGTATTTGCTGTAAAGTGTCTCTACTGTAGGCTATTTTTATTTTATGTACAGCACTTTGGCTCGACCAGAAATCGTTTATAAATGTGCTATATAAATAAAACTTGATTTGATTTGAAGTGAGTAGCCCTTGAGTTCAGATTGTTTTGTCCAGAACATTGGGTTTAATGACAACATTGCCAATCAAGATCATTGACTGGTTGAGAAAGCGGAGCAATTAGCAGTTTGTTAAAAGTAGCATTACAATTTGACTACATTTGTGAGGTAGAAACAAACACAACCCCAGTGGAATTGTGAACTGTTGTATAATGTTACCTCTCAGTCTTTCAGCTCCATAGAGTGCCACAGTGACGCGTCCTAAAACCAGGAAGTAAGTTATCATTGTACCACTTCCGGTTCCTTCGACAAAAACCAATGCAATTTCTCCATAGGATTTTGGAAAATAGCTCGAAATAAGGTCTGTGGTTGACACAGATTGAAGAGACAGATCACGTTTTGTTCAGCCGGATAATCTCCACATGTCTACCCTACTTTTATAATTTTCGAATCATACATTTTAATCGATTTATGATAGATAAGGAACCGGAAGGAGTTTGCTTCCGGGGTTTAGGACGCGTCACTGTGGCACTCTATTGTGTCAACACATCCATTATTGCATCTTTAATATTGACCCAGAGATTGTGGATGTGTAATTGTTTGCAAACATCAGCAACTTTATTATAAATGAATCATATGTAATGGATGTGTGTTTTCAGCTATCTGCAGAGTTTGTTATGCACATGGTCTCATCTCACATATTTTAGATGTATGGTAAATGTTCACACCTAACTTAACATAATATAATCGTTTATTGTTATGATGCAATCATGAAATAGATCGTATTTCTGATGATAAATAAAAGTTAATCTTGTCCATAATGTCGGTCACAGCGCATTCCCACTCAACGCTCGGCGTGCAACCCGGCTGACCTCTTCTTCTCCCAGCCAAGAGATCTCTTCGGACGGTTTACTCTCCCTTTCTGCATGCACACGCACACACATGCACACACACCAGTCATATGCTCCGCAGGATTATCACTCTTGAGTTCATTTTGCATCTCAGCAATCAGTCATGGCTTAATGCGGGGTGAGAGTTAGAGAGAAGAGGGGGCCACGAGAGCAAGGTGCAAGGTGATCTGCAGCGTGCTATCAGTGCTCCAGCACTCAGAAAGCCATTATATGGAAACCTTGTGAGGATATATTTTGCGCATGTGTCTTCCTGTGTGTGTGTGTGTGTGTGTGTGTGTGTAGCCGCAGCTGCATCCTAATTGAGATGTATACCCTGTCGTGTTAGCGAGAGAGAAATTCACTTTCAAACAGGCTCTGTCACAACTACTGAGCTTGTCTGTGTACGCTACACAACACATTTATTACCCCAAGGCTCAACCTAAACTTAACCACAACAGACATAGGCCTTACTTAACCCTGACATTTCACTAACCGCAGTGAAATGTAACAAGGCAAATTGAGAACATTGATTTGTCCACCAATTGTAGACCAACTGTCCCCAATCATTTGGTTTAAAATCCTAAGCATTTGTCCTTTCTCCAGAGACATGGCTTTCTGTCAGCTGATAATTTCTCTCTCATTTCTGTTAACATGCACACACACACACACACACACACACACACACACACACACACACACACACACACACACCACACACACACACACACACACACACACACACACACACACACACACACACACACACACACACACACACACACACACACACACACACACACACACACACACACACACACACACACACACATGCACGCACGCATGCACGCACACACACTCCGTTCCTCATATCCTCCCACGCCAGAATCTTTCTGCTCTCATGAGCAGAAAACCAGAGCACCCCGTCTCCTCTCTTCTCATCCCCGCCTCTTACACTGCATTTGTCATGAAGCCTTTGTATGTGTGTGTGTCTGCATGTGTTTGTCACTCAGAGGGTGCCTGCAGGCTAAGCTTTGTACGGTCTACCATTACGATTTTTTGATGACTATGAGCGATACAGCGCCAAATGGAAACCCTGCACGTGCGACAACAGAAGTACCTGTACAGTATGTATGCATGTAGCTATGCAGGGTTGTGTGTGTGTGTTCCTGTGTCACAGAGGTATTGGTGTTTGTGTTTTAGTTTGTGGAGTTCGTGCACAATGTGCTCTGTGACAAATAGCTGATCTGTCTGGGAATGTGTGGGCGGGATCCTACTTCAAGAGCATGTCGGAGCAATTAGAGTTGGCCTCAACTGCAAACACACACATGGTTGCAGGAGTACACACATCTGATTTACATAAGCAGAGATGCAGCTGAGGCATCCATGCTGTGTTTGTACGGGAGTAAAAGAAAGCTCATTCTTTATGTTTAGCGCGACCAACTCTCGGCCAATACATGTAGAAATGGCCGAAGTCACGATTTCAAACTGTTGCTATTAACTAATTTTAAGAAAGAAAAATAAGTTTGTATAGCAATGGTCCTGTCATAATGACTTGCTAAGGCATTACAACTAGCAATCTGTGATCCAGATCCAGAGAATTGGACTATTTTAATGATGGACTGTAAGATCTACTGCTAAAAAACAAGACTGTGGGCCAATTCTAATATACACACTCTCCGACTCTCAGTCCTGGAGGGTGCCTTTCCGCAAACTCCACGAGTGCTTATAGCGGACCCACTGTCAAATTGTCAGGTGCGTGAAGGCTCTCTCGCGGACATCCCTTCATGCATGCTTTCTGTAAGGCCGCATTTCTGCAGACTTTGCCGAAAGGGAACTTCCCACAGTTCATAGCTTTCTGACGTTAAGCACATGGTTACCAGCTGAAGCCTTGAGGCGTTACAAGAAAATGAAGGAAGCAAGGAGGACCGGCACACCATGGGTGTTTAGCCTGGCATGATAACTTTACATAGCACTACATTACGATTAAAGATAGCACAGTAAAAACACATGAAATTGAAGGAATGCATGGCTATGTTGCACATTGAGTTTATTCATCAATTATTTTTGGGAATGTTGCTTAATAATGCTGCTTTGACAAAAAAGAGTATTTGAGGGAACAATGGGATTGGGACTAACAATCTAGAGCCATGCTAGTAGCTCTGAGGCTGCTAATGTCATAATGCGGAGGTTCTTCATCATGTCAATGCTTATAGGTATAGGTATACATGATTACCCTGTTCAACGTTTTAGTTGTGCATGTAGTCTAGCTTCACTAAACTAAAAGCCAGCTGAGGTTGTTGAAAATGTCATTCCTTTTGCAGGTATTCCATCATCAATAGCTCTTTTGGAGAAATTGAGATATTAGGCTGATGATGTTGCGAGAGGGAAAATGTAAGCAATCATCCAATTTATAGCAAGTGATCCTGGACACCTTCAGGGCAATTCAGATATTTCAGTACGGACCGAAGTGTTGTATTAACAGACAGATGAACAGTACCACCTCGATAGCCAATGTATTAGCAGCTATGACTAGTAGTATAACTAACATTCTCCATATACTGCAGTATGCTGTTTCAGACGATCACGTGTCCGTCTCATTGTGTCTGCAGGAGAATCACTGCAGGAGGATAAAGATCCTCGGGGACTGTTACTACTGTGTGTCAGGACTGACCCAACCCAAAGCAGACCACGCCCACTGCTGTGTGGAGATGGGACTGGACATGATTGACACGATCGCGTGAGTCACACACACACACACACACACACACACACACACACACACACACACACACACACACACACACACACACACACACACACACCATTTTCTATTTTTAGACCACTGTTAAGGTGCTGTCTTCCTTAAAAGGGCTGACTTCCCCTGCTACTGGTGGCGATGGAAAACGCACTGATTTTATACTGGTATTAAAATGAGCAATACAACAATGTGAACATACTTTTGATAAACACATTTATCACGGCAATTGTTAAGTTTAGATTTTGGGTAGACAGCTAAACATTATAGTTTACTCAACATGAATGCAACACACATAATTAGTCATTAGTGTCTACCCCTTAGCGCAAATGGTATTAAGGCCCTTTTTAGGAGAAGAATTACTATGAGAGCGTGTGACGCCACATAGACATTTAAAAAAAGTTGTGTATGCATTTTGATCCAGTTGAACATCACACATAGAAAATCAAGTATAATGAATGATATATTATATAAATTAGGTAGTTCCTAAATTAAGAGCAACAACATTATAAAGTAGAGATAAATGCAGCAATAATAGGATGCGTACCAGTGCAATGCTAAGATGCTGCAGCATAATGTTTACAATCTTAGATTAGTGTGTTAGCATGCTAGCATTTTGCTAATTTGCACTAAATATAAATTACAGTTGAAGCTGATGGAATGTCATTTGTGTTTTGATCTAGCTACCTAACACCCAAACATAACATTTTATTGGTTTTGAGATTAACCTCCCCCCTCCCCCTTCCCGCAGGTCCGTGGTGGAGGCGACAGAGGTGGATCTGAACATGCGGGTGGGTCTGCACACAGGACGGGTGCTGTGTGGCGTGCTGGGCCTCAGGAAATGGCAGTATGACGTCTGGTCAAATGATGTCACACTGGCAAATGTGATGGAGGCTGGAGGGCTGCCTGGGTCAGTGCTGACTCTTACACCCACTGCAACTAGATTCTGAGCAGTCACAGTTCACACACACACACACACACACACACACACACACACACACACACACACACACACACACACACACACACACACACACACACACACCACACACACACACACACACACACACACACACACACACACACACACACACACACACACACACACACACACACACAGTATCCCAGCAACAGCGATATAATATATAGGCTTATGATGTGTGCATCTGTTCACAGCAGTAACAGCTGGGAAATGTATTCTTTCTGCATATGAACCGTAGGAACAGTAGCCTACATGTTATTTTTTTTAATCAATATATAAAAAACTGAAATGAATTTAGCCACTTGACAGATGTTGTTTATGTAGTTGCAACCTAATAAACATTTCCAAAACCACATTGCATTTACCAAAGAAAGACAAACTGAAGATGCTATCTTGTAATTACGAGGCAGTTTAATGACATGGCATCACCATGACAATCTCATAATTACAAGATCTTTATCAAATATAAGTAAATCTTAATTATGAGCTTGTTTTCAGATTCAGATGTTGTTATCTAAAGTAAGGATGTCATAAGCATAAGTTTCCTTATTATGAGATATCTTTGTGCTTTGGCTGAATTTAGAATGGGTTTTTTCCCCAGAATGAAATGTTGAGTCCCCAAGATGATGCTTTTTACATTTCATATTTGCTCCTAAAAATGTTATTTGCATTGAATTACATCTCTTTGATGCGGCATTATGATTATTTCTTTTTAAAGACCGCAGCTAACAGTAAAGCAGGCCACTTTTGTTAAATAAATCCTTCATTCAGGAAATGTCATGTACAGTAACAAGCTAATTTACATTTAAAAAGCAGCTAAATTAGGTCACTGCATTGGCTCATTTTGGTCTTGTTTCAAGTGAAGTAATACGATTTGAGGACTGGCAACCAGATTAAATAAGTCGTTAGCATAAACATTTCTCTGCTGTGAAGAATATTGAGCCAGCCAAAGGGTTTTTTTGCGGATGAAAATAATGAGGGGGATAATGATTTGAGACCTTAGTGTCAGACTTGTATCTCTAACTGCCTTGCGTCCTCTGCTCTGCTTGTGCTCCCAGCAAGGTGCACATCACAAGGACCACCCTGGAGTGTTTGAATGGAGACTACGAGGTGGAGCCGGGCCTCGGACACGAGAGACATGCCTTCCTACAGAAACATCAAATAGAAACATTTTTCATCGTGCCCCCACACAGACGCAAAGTACGCCACTGTCATCTCTGGTTTTGCAGGTCTTCTCTCTTACTGGAGAGGCGACACATCTATCAGTGTTATAATAGTTAATCCTCTGATGTAGAGAGGGAGGTAGGGAGGCCATGTGTTAAGCTGGCATACACATGGATAATATCACTATCTACTGTCCATATGCCTGAGAGCTGAGTGTGCCTGCTCATAGCATTTTAAATCCACAGCTAAAGTATGTGTACACGTACACACACACACACACACACACACACACACACACACACACACACACACACACACACACACACACACACACACACACACACACACACACACACACACACACACACACACACACACACACACACACACACACACACACACACACACACACACACACACACACACACACACACACACACACACACACTCACTAACGTTGCACCGTCACTGTAAATACCCCACTCAAACATACTTTATTTCCATGAATGAGACAATTCTGCCAAAGCACGTTAAAATGAGTTCTCATCAGGTCATTATTTTCTCCGGTCCTTGACTACATAATACAACAGTTTCTCAGGTTTATTATTAAAGAAACTGCATTTCAAAATAATGTATTTTTGTAGGTAAAAGAGGTTGGTAATGATTGAAGTTTCAATGTTACATTTAGTGAAATCAACACTAGGTTGTAGGTTTTAATTTTGCCATTACATTTTGAAAAAACTTTCACTGTACCTGATTTCTACTTTAGCACCATAGAAAGCGGTTATAGGTTTATCAGGTTTCCTTGAAATAAATCAGCTTTAGCTTTAGTTCAAAGTTAATGCTAACATGTGAGCAATGTTAAATATAGGCTAACATGCTAACATGACAAACAAAACATGATGCCAAACAACTTTCTAACACATGTTAAACTTAAGTAGACTTTACATTCTAAATACTGATTTGCGATAAAATGCTAAACATAATTTGCATACAACACATTACCTTGTTAGATGCCATATAGGCTACCCTATTTACATTATGTAGCTGTTTGCATGTACGTTAGTATGCTAACTGTGGGTACTGTTGTCTGCTGTCACATGCCAATGCTTACTTTATTCCCATAAAAGCTCTAATAAAAAAAATCTGGAAAAGAGCTGGTTTACATAAACATAAATTGGAAGATTGTAGGTCGAAAAAGTTGTTCGTGTTTTATGTACCGCCAACTGTTTCAAATTTGTACTGATCATCTGATTTCTTCTTCCTCATCTCCAGATCTTCCCAGGTCTTATTCTGTCAGACATCAAACCAGCCAAGAGGATGAAGTTCAAGACGGTGTGCTACCTGCTGGTCCAGCTGATGCACTGTAGGAAGATGTTCAAGGCCGAGATCCCCTTCTCCAACGCCATGTCCTGCGATGATGACGACAAGGTATTTAGAGTCTGTATCGCATATAAATCATTATTCTGTAATGTGCATGCACGTGCAGGCCCGGACTGGCCATCGGGAGCACCGGGAGGTTTCCCGATGGCCTGGCCTGCTAAGTGGCCTGCTGGCCTGAGGACTTTTTTTTATGTATGTATTGTGAACGCAACGCTGCGCAAATGTGGGTCTGACTCTGCCTCACAGAGGCTGACTGGCTGTCTCCATGATGTGGCCTGCCCACATGGCCACTTTCATACAGGTCATACTAATGCCCTCGATTGGTCTCTGTGTGTCATTCAAGCTCGGGAGGGTGTGTTAAGTGTGGCATGAGCGAGTGAGATAAAGCGCGCGCACCGGTTACGTGTATTGTTGTTGTTAGCATCTGGTGCTAGCTAGCTGCGCTAACGGATATTATGAGCTGTTTCAACAACAAGGTGGAGGAGAGTCCTCTGCTGTCATACTGAGAGACTGATAACTACAGCTCAGGTGAGTTAAAGGACTCTCTGAGTGTTTAGATAGTTAACTTAGTCTAAGTTCTCAGTGGGTCTCAAACGGTTTGGTCATTTATGCAACACATATTTCCATTTGAGGGGGGAGTGATGAGTAAAATATGCATGAATAATAATTTTAAAAAACGTTAACTAGGTGAAAAAAAGGTAAGATAAGCTTTTAAAACGTGTTGAGAGCTAAAACTAGTCTTTGCTGCTGCCTCAAAGAGGAGCAGGAGGGAGAGGGGGGAGACAGGTGAGGCTGGTTCAGGAGCCCAGACACACTCACAACTATAAATGAACCAAAAACAAATAAACAAGTTTCAGTGTTTTTTCATATTGGATATGGGAAGTTATTGGTTATGGCCATGTTTTTATGATTTTATGATTATTTAAATGTATACAGTTATGTTTTATTTGGGTGTCTCTTTATTTCTCCCTCAAAATGCACCAGATTGATGCATTTAAGTCCAACAATTTAAAAAAAAATCCTACCTGCCCCCGGACCCCCCACCCCCACTTAAAATATGTTCACATAGGTTCCTAAATAGATTTGCACATTTTTTTTAAATAGTAACCCATGTCCATATGTTTATTTTTGGGTAGTAGATTTAGAGGGCTATCACTACGGGCAGCAACGCTGTAAAAGTTGACAAATAAATCCAACAAAATGGCACAAAAAACTGGTAGTGGCCTGGCTGGGTGTATAATTCCTGGCCTGACTTATTGTCCCAGTCCGGCCCTGTGCACGTGTGTACAACTACTGTACAAAGTAGATATGAATATATCTGGGTTATGTAGAAGGAGAAATCCCTTTTAATGGAGCTGTAGTGTTATGTCATATCAAATACAAATTCTTTGTATTTAAAGACATCCCCTAGGACATAAAGAGACTGGGATGAACACTTTTTACCATTATCTGACAATTTATAAATGTAACAATGAATAGATTAATCTATCAAATAATGCACAATTTTGCGTATTCATATGTTTCTCATTCTCTTTGTGACTATATTTGCTTTCCTGCAGCAGTATCAGTGCTGCTGGTTGGTTCCTTGGTGTGATGTTATTTGGTGATTGATGATTGGTGTTATGGCATCACAGGGTCCGCCTGTCAGAAAAAGCCTGCTAGCCTAATCGTCCAACTCTGTGAGCTTGGCCGGGCATTAGTACTTCATGATTCTGATGAGGTTGCCTTATGACTGCTGGTAATCACCCGCAGCCTGGTATCATCTCCTCTAATAGCATTAACTACATTGTTACATGATTATCCAAGTAGCCAAAATCCTAGTATTGTGACACAGCATTTTATAATGCACTTGTGCATTTTATTTGGTTTAATCTTTAAAAATATATAAACTAAATACAGACTTTTCATCATCAGAAAGATGCAATGGAATGTTTGTAATCTGTCCAACCTTTATCTATCTCTTGCCAGTTTGTAGGGAATAGCGTTGTTTAATTGTTGAGAGTTAAATTAAAATAAAGGTTTTGCATATGAAGCAAGACTCTGCAGATGTGCAATGTACAATATGTGGTACAGTTCTATCGGAAAGCTGCTGGAGAAGTGCTTCAATTTCTGCTAGCACCTCCTAAATAATTCTAAAATAAGATAAGATGGACCCTGTAGGGAAATTCATGTGTCATGGCAGCAACAGCAAATACAAAAAAGTAGAAACAAAGAAGAGCTGCTCAGACAGGCTGCCAGTCACAGTGTATTATCAATAGTAATTTGGAATAAAAGGGGCAACTGTTGTGCACAATATCTGCCTCCAAATGCTGCACATGCAAGTTATGCATTTAGCTAGATTGGAGGACTGGTACCTCCCTTTTGGAAGTACTGAATATGTGACTACCTGGAAAAATAGTCTCTTTTTAATTAACTTCTTTACTCCAAAAATCAACTAATGATTTGCAATTCTCTTTTTTTGCCTTATAGTACAAATCAGCTTGATTCAAAACGTGTCAACTGTGACTTTAGAATTCACAAAAGTTCCTGTAGCAAGAAAAACTAGCTTCAGGAAACTTTAATGAAAATCCCCTTCCGACTTTAAGGATTTAAATGAGACTAAATGGCTTGTGAAGATGGATGTAACTGTATAACAAGAACAGTAATTATATAACCATCTTTGTGTCACTTCCAGAGAGGCTGGATGATTAAATGAAAGAGCTGCCTTTTTCATTTCATATTGTTGAAGCAGAAGGTGTACATTTTAAATATACTTCACACTCTAATTATAATTCTGTAACTGTCAAATACCTGTAAGTGAAACAGAGAACTGACCGACAACCACTCTTAAAATAACTACTGGTAATACTTTAACTATAAAAAAAGTACAGCATGTGCTTGTTTTATGACAGATAGTGCCAGTGGCGTAACCGGGCCCAGAGCCGGCCAGGGGCCCAGAGCAGGCCAGGGGCCCAGAGCAGGCCAGCGCAGGCCAGGAGCGCTAACGTTAGCAATGCTATATTATAGCAACCGGTCCATAAAGGCCTACTGGCCCATTCCCCAGAGACAAATATCAAGGAAACAGGTGTAATCCTCTTCTTAGTTCGCTGTACCGTTGTCAGGCTGTGGTGGTTTGAGGCCAGGGCAGGCTGTTGTTGATAGCCTACATGTGGCGCTTCTGAGTGGTAATAACATTCTTTGTGGTATCTTGAAACAGTCTTACATTATGTCCCTGGTGAACAGCACTGACAGTTTTAGGAATAACAAATGTTGTAAGGTGTTGTCTCATAATTGTGTTTATTTTTAACTTTGGCCTTATTTTGTTTATGGCATCAGGCCAGCTTCATAAAAGCATCTCCCCTGGAAGCACCACAAGATTATATCAAACCCAAAAGGCAATTACTGTAAAATGCAAAACATTCACGTAACAGGGGGATCTTCCTGCATTTAATTTTTTGTATATAATTACTGCCTGAAACGTTAGTGTTGTGGCATGGCAGATTAAAAAGGAGAACTTAATTCATATCATCAAATGCTTGTCATCTCTCTTACCTATCATGCAAAATGCACTTTGTGATGTCTTTTATACATAAATATGTGTCCTCAGTGCGTCGGGGAACTCACGCAGCGTCAGAAAATAAAACCCTCTCTCTTTTCCTCCGTACCCAAATCTTTTAAAAACGGGTGTGCAACGAGCGGATACATATTTGCTGCCGATCTGACGTCAAATCGGCAGCGGACCCACAGAAAGTTGCTATCAGAAGCAATGCCTGAAGTGTTTTGGACGTAATCTCGTCTTTGTTTACATTAGCAAGCCTCCCTAAGGCTGCGGCCACACAAGGACGAAAACGGCTAAACGCATAGGATTAACGCAAACGCAAGCGCAAACAAGCTTCCGTCCACACGCAATAGTTATCCGGATAGTGTCTGTCCACACGAGACCGCTCCGTTTAGCTCCAACCGCTGGAGAAGCTGCAGTACATATGCAGGAGCCTGTACGTGGCGCTGTAACTTCCTCCACAAAAGCAGCGAAGAAGCATGGTTGTCATGGTTGCCCTTCTGTTTATTCTCCGCGGTGGGGGCCGAGGGAACCGGGCAGAGTTTTTCGCCAGTCAACGTGTATTAAAGTTTAAATCTTCCGGACAAAATTATAAAAGTGTCGGTCAAAGGTCTTCTTTGTTATTTATTGAGCTTTAAAACAAATGAATAACGACTCTATATAATATAATAATAAAATACACGGAGCCTCTCTTTTTCCTCCCTCTCTTCGGACAGCGTCAGTGTCTGTCTCATGCAGCAGCTCATCCAGTAATCAGTGACCCGGCCGACAGTAAAAATAAACATTTATATACATTATAACTAGTTTAGGTAGTTTGAGAGGTAATTAAAATAGCTAAGGGTGATGATCTGACTTGAAGTGTGTGTTTTGCTGCAGCGGGAGGAGCTGCAGGTGAGCAGAGCTGCGTGTCTCCGTCCTGTCAGATTAGATTTCACTCGCGTTTAGGTCCCTATCGAGAGAAAGATAAATAATCTGAATTCAGGGTGCAGTTTACTTGGGTGAGCAGCAGAGGTGGGGAGAGGCGGGGCTATTGCCTCATCATTATTGCTGGAGATGTTGCACAAACAACTGTAGCATGGTCAATAGCGTCCGGAGCACGATAGCAACTCTGCGATCCGCCATTGTTGTTGTTGTTGTTGGTGGCGAAACACTTCAGCAATGGCGCGGGGTAAGCGGAGGTGAGCAGAAGAGGTGGGGAGAGGCGGGGCTATTGCGCAATCACTATCAGTGATCTGAAAATGTTCGGATAGGGCGTACACACGGAGCCGTTTGACCCCCCAAAGAGTTGCGTATGCCTTTCTATCCACCTTGGGACCCGTTAGTGCCGTATTCGGTCGTCCTCGTGTGGCCGAACGGTCTATATGACACTAAACAGTAACGCAAACGACCAAATTCGTCCTCGTGTGGCCGCAGCCTAACACTCAGAGCTAACCTGTACTGTAGAGCACATGTTTAAAAAGCAGGAAATAAAAAAAGGAACTCACCTTGTGATAAACCCGCAAGAGAAAAAGCATTTTAGATACTGTTTCAGAAATAATCTTTGATGTGGTTTAGAACAGGATGGCGTTTTATCACAGCAGAATTTAACTTTATCTCCGGTAGAATTCTAATCAGGCATTAGCTCCGCCTCCTCTTTTATTTTTTTCAAGCTAAGGACCCAAAATCCGCGTTTCTCTAACAGGGCTGCAAAAGTGGGGTATGAGCAGTATGAGGCATGGCTACAATGGGAGATTTGTTTGGTATTTTAATCAAAACACTTCACAGACATGTTTTGTATAGGTATGGCCCTACAATATATTTTTCCAATATAGCATAATAGGTCCACTTTAAACAGGTAAACATGTCTGCTTGTTTACAACAACAAAACAAAAAAAATTCTGATAAGTGTGAGCTTAGTTGTAGTTTTAAATGAATGCTTAGCCTTTGTAAACACACAACATTGCTGTAGCTTGTTACCACGTTTGATTAACAGTTAAGGTTGTCTAAAATGATAATGTTACTTTTTTTCAATTAGCTACTTCACTATTTGATATCATACATAATAACATGCTAACAAATCTGGGCTAACATGCCAACACGGTCTCACGGCATTTCGTGTTATAGTTACGAAATGAATCTATTGATTCGTGTTCACCAACACGATTTTTCGTGTCACACAGAACGATTTTAAAAGCAATGTCAATAATAATAAATTAGAAGAAAAAAGAGATTTGAAAAAAATACAGATTTCAGTATTCTGAGGCTCTGAGCCCCATTTATTTTCCTCACCCCCCAAGAACTACACATGCTGGCTATTGTGTTTCGCAAAATGTTCTATGGGACGTCTCTACTGAACGTTTTCGTTTTTCCCACAATTAGAAGTTGCCAGTATTAAACACATTGGTGTTATCATTTAATGTAAAACATATAATTAATAAATGGGTGAAAATCGCTTGTGTCCATTATGCGTAGCATTGATATATACCCACATGACAGCTCATTGTTACTTTGTAATTCTACTCCACTACAATTCAGAGGTTAACCTGGTATTTTTACTCCACTATACTTATTTGAGTTACTTTGCAGATTCTGATTAATGATGTGAACTATAAACAACCCTCAAATCAGACTTTAGTTACACCTGAGTAAAATTCAGGTAAGGTGATTGTCAAGTGCCAACAATCGATAACACTATACTGGTCGAAGGCAAGCGGTCATTAATTTTGTTTCTAAGAGTAACAATTTTATCGTTAAAAAAGCACATAAAATCATTACTACTGAGTGCTAAGGGAATAGAAGGCTCAATCGAGCTGTGGCTCTCTGTCAGCCTGGCTACAGTGCTGAAAAGAAATCTTGCATTATTCTTATTCTCATCTATTAATGAAGAGTAGTAGGCTGCTCTCGCTTTACGCAGTGCTTTCTTATATTCATTGAGAGTAATATGCCAAATTAAACGAGATTCTTCAAGTTTAGTGGAACGCCATATCCTTTCAAGTTGTCTAGACTTTTGCTTTATTTTGCGGGTTTCGGCATTATGCCATGGAGCTAATCTATGTTGTTTTATTTTCTTCTTTTTCAAAGGAGCAACAGAGTCTAATTTTATTCGCAGCGCATCTATAGCACTATCAACAACATGATCAATTTGGGGTGGTGTACATTTTGTATAAGTTTCCTCCCCTACATGCAGACATGCTATCGAGTTAAGTATTGGTTGAATCTCTTCCTTAAATGTGGCTATAGCACTAACAGATAGGTTTCTGCTGCAAGAGCTTTTGACTAATGCTTTGTAGTCTAGTAACAGTACTTCAAAAGTTACTAAGAAATGGTCGGATAAAGCAGGATTATGCGGTTCGACTAATAGTTGCTCAATTTCAATACCATAAGTCAGAACAAGGTCGAGAGTGTGATTATAACTGTCACAATCGAGCTGAGGACCAAAGTGCAGAACACGGGAAACCAGGGATAGTCGGTAATCAGCTTTATTGATGGCAATAGGCTGGTAGGAGACAAAACGGCAGATAGTAGGCAAAGGGCTGGTCGGGGACAGGCGAGGGTTCCAGGAGAAAGCAGGACGGGAGTCGCAGGTACAGCACGGGTCAGGGAGCAGGCGAGGCAGGCTGGTCAGGGACAGGCAGGGTCGAAACCGGGAGAGCAATCTGAAGGGTAATGCGGGAAAGACTGGCATGCTGCAAAGTACGATCTGGCACTGAGGTGAAAGTGAAGTGGGCCTAAATACTAATGGAGCTGATGGGTGCAACAGAGTGAGAGAGAGACAGGGTGTGACTACCAGGTGACTAAGGAAAGTTAATGCAGAAAATAGGTGAGTGAGAAAGCAAACTGTGACAGAACCCCCCCCTTAATGGACGGCTCCTGACGTCTAAGAAAATGTCTAGGAGAAAAAGAGAAAAAAAAAAGAAAAACTATATATATATATATATATATATATATCTAAGAAGAATAGACAAAAACCCTACAGACAAAGGGTGGAAGGTGGAGGTATGGGGAAAGGCTAATACTCATCTGAGAATGCTCTCTCGGTTTCTCCCTCCTGGAAATCCTCGTCCTCCTCGACTGATGACGCTTCCCCCTCCCCCTCGACGAAGCCTCTGGTCTGTAGCGGACGAATGCCCCCTGGCTTAACGCCTGGTTGAGCGTGGGTCCTAG
Organism: Pseudochaenichthys georgianus; assembly: GCF_902827115.2. Taxonomy (NCBI): domain Eukaryota; kingdom Metazoa; phylum Chordata; class Actinopteri; order Perciformes; family Channichthyidae; genus Pseudochaenichthys; species Pseudochaenichthys georgianus. The sequence continues at coordinate 31,649,935 of NC_047506.1, read as the reverse complement.
AAGGCTGCTCCGGGTAACGCAGGTGGAAGTCTCGGATGAGTTGAGGGTTGAGGATATGGCGAGCAGGAATCCACTGCCTTTCCTCGGGACCATAGCCCTCTCAGTCCACCAAATATTGAACTCCTCTTCCTCTGCGACGGGAACGGAGTAGACGACGAAGGGTGTAGGTAGGGCCCCCATCGATCATCCTAGGGGGTGGTGGTGGAGGGGCGGCGGGAATCATAGGACTCTCCCGGACCGGTTTAATCCTGGAAACGTGGAAGGTGGGATGGATCTTCATGTTCTGGGGCAAACTCAGTCGAACTGCTGCGGGGTTAATGACCTTGACAATCTCGAAGGGTCCAATAAACCTGGGTGCTAACTTTTTAGACTCCACCCGAAGGGGAATGTTCTGAGTGGAAAGCCACACACTCTGGCCTACCTGGTACACAGGTGCCTTGGTGCGTCGGCGGTCCGCTGATGTGGCGTACCGGTTAGCAGACTGAAGCAGAGTTGTTCGAGCCTGCCTCCAAGTCCTCCGACAACGTCTGATGAAAGCCTGGACAGACGGGCAGGTAACCTCCTTCTCCAATGCAGAGAACAATGGGGGTTGAAAACCGTATGCACACTGAAAAGGGGAAAGACCAGTAGCGGAACTGATGAGGGTGTTGTGGGCATACTCCACCCACAGGAGTTGTTTTGACCAGGTTGTGGGATGATCGGAAGCCATGCAGCGGAGAGTGGTCTCCATCTCCTGATTCTTCCGTTCGGTCTGGCCATTGGCCTGTGGGTGGAACCCGGAGGTGAGACTGACCGTCGCCCCGATCAGTTCACAAAACTCCCTCCAAAACACAGAGGTGAACTGGGGCCCCCGGTCAGAAACCACATCAGTCGCCAGTCCGTGAATGCGAAAAACGTGGATAAGAATCAGTTCTGCCGTCTCCTTAGCTGACGGGATCTTAGGCAGGGGTACGAAATGAGCCATCTTACTAAACCGATCTACCACCGTCAAGATGGCAGTATGTCCGTGGGACGGTGGTAGACCAGTCACAAAGTCCAATGAAATATGTGACCAAGGGCGACGTGGGACCGGTAATGGATGAAGGAGTCCCGCTGGCGCTTGATGAGATGGTTTGTGCCGATTGCACACAGGACAGGCGTTCACAAACTCCCGAGTGTCAGCCTCCAGCGTGGCCCACCAGAACCGTTCTAGAACCCTCCCCTTGGTACGTTGAATTCCAGGGTGGCAGGAAAGTCTGGATCTGTGAGCCCACTGAAGCACCTCAGCCCTCAAAACCTGAGGCACAAACAAACGGTTGAGAGGACAAGAACTCGGACCGGGTTGGTCCACCAAAGCGGTCTTAACCCTCTCCTCAATCTCCCAAGTGAGGACGCCGATCACCCGAGGAGCAGGGAGAATAGTGTCCGGAATACCCCAGTTGTCTCCCCCCCTCTCGAACTGCCGGGACAAAGCGTCGGCCTTAACGTTGCGGGAGCCCGGGCGGTAGGAGAGGAAAAAATTAAACCGGGTAAAAAATAACGACCACCTGGCTTGTCGGGGATTCAGTCTTTGGGCCGACCTGATGTATTCCAGGTTCTTATGGTCGGTCCAAACCTGAAATGGTTGTTCTGTCCCCTCAAGCCAGTGTCGCCACTCCTCCAACGCCAACTTGACTGCTAGAAGCTCCCGATTCCCCACGTCATAGTTCCTCTCCGCCGGACTCAATCTCCTCGAAAAGAAAGCACAGGGATGGAGCCTCTGGTTCTCCCCAGAACGTTGCGACAGGATGGCCCCCACCCCAACGTCAGAAGCATCCACCTCCACCACCAACTGACCAGCAGGATCTGGTACCTGCAGGATAGGAGCCGATGTAAACCGGCCCTTGAGGTCCTGAAAAGCCTCCTCGGCTGCAGGGGACCATCGGAACGTCACCTTGGACGAGGTCAGGGCGGTGAGCGGGGCGGCCACGGTGCTGTAGCCACGGATGAACCGTCTGTAAAAGTTGGCGAATCCCAGGAAACGCTGCAGCTCCTTCCGGGAATCAGAGACCCGCCATGAAGTAACCGCAGAAACCTTAGAAGGATCCATCTCCACACTTCCTTGACCCACGATGTAGCCGAGAAAGGCGACCGAGGAAGTGTGAAACTCGCACTTCTCCGTCTTGACGAACAGCGAGTTCTCCAGAAGTCTCTGGAGGACCGTCTGGACATGATGGACGTGTTCCTTGAGGTTCCTTGAAAAGATCAAAATGTCATCCAGATAAACAAAAACATAACGATCCAACATGTCCCGGAGTACGTCGTTCACCAATGCTTGGAAAACTGCAGGGGCATTGGTAAGTCCAAATGGCATCACCAGGTACTCGTAATGTCCTGAAGAGGTGTTGAAGGCGGTCTTCCATTCGTCCCCCTCACGGATTCGTACCAGGTGATACGCGTTTCGTAGATCCAGCTTAGTGAAGATTGTAGCCCCCTGTAGTAACTCGAATGCTGACGAGATGAGTGGCAAGGGATAACGATTCTTCACCGTGATGTCGTTCAGGCCCTGATAGTCAATGCAGGGTCTCAGGGTCTTGTCCTTCTTCGCCACAAAAAAAAAACCTGCTCCTGCGGGTGATGTGGAAGGACGAATAATTCCTGCAGCCAGAGAATCATTGATGTAAGTCTCCATGGACTTCCTCTCTGGTGCCGAAAGCGAGTACAACCGGGCCTTGGGTGGATCTGCTCCTGGATGTAGCTCAATGGCGCAGTCATAGGGCCGATGAGGTGGGAGAGATGTCGCCTTAGCCTTGCTAAAAACCTCCTTAAAGTCCAAATATTCTGCCGGAACCCCAGTAACATCCGGAACCAGGTTCATATCCACAGATAGTTGAGGTGCGGAAGCCTGCTTGAGGCAAACCTGATGACAGGAGGAACTCCAACCTAAGATAGACCCAGTTGCCCAGTCAATGTTTGGGTTGTGGCGGCGGAGCCACGGATAGCCCAAAATCAGAGGGATTTGGGGGGACCGTAGCACATGAAACTGGATTGTCTCATGGTGGTTCCCCGACATGAGCATATGTACCGGCGTCGTCTGGTGTGTCACTGTTCCCAGTAGGTGACCATCCAAAGCATTAGCCGGTACCGGCTGGAGCAACCGAACCTGTTGGATGCCCAGCTGTAGTGCGAGCTCCTCGTCAATGATGCTGACATCTGATCCGGAGTCGATAAAAACAGCCAGAGCCTGAGATTTGCCTGTCAGGAGGAGTTGAGCATGGCACAAGGGTCTTAGATTGGGGATCAGCTCAGAGGTTTGGCCCACCAGTATACTCCCCATTACTGATGAGCTCTGCCTTTTACCAGACAACGGGAAACCATATGTCCAGCCTGACCACAGTAAAGGCAAAGATTACCTCTTCGACGTAACTCCCTCTCCTCAGAGGTAAGACTGGTACGACCCACTTGCATGGGCTCGGCCTCCCCGTACCGTGAGTCAGAGTAGGAATGGGAATTCTCCGCCGAAACCGGAAGTCGAAATCTCCCAGAAACCGGAAGTTGTTGTCGCGAGCAGCGGCCCGCCGCTCGCGTCTGTTGCTCTCCTCTCCGGGTCTGGATTCGTCTGTCAATCCGAGAGGTGAGCTCAATCAACCCATCCAAGGAAGCAGGGAGATCATAGGAAACCAGCTCATCTCTCATATAATCCGCTAATCCTCTCAGAAATGCGTCACACTGCGCCGGCTCATTCCAGCTGCTGCGGCGGCTGCTGGTGCGGAAGTCAAGAGCGTAATCCACCACCGTGCCGGAACCCTGGCTCAAACTCAGCAGACCCCCGGCAGCGTCGGGACCCAGACGAACGGAACCGAACACCTTCCGCATCTCCGCGGAAAATGCAGCAAAAGAGGCGCAGGCTGACGTCTGCTGCTCCCACTCTGCAGTTCCCCATAACCGGGCTCTTCCCGTCAGATGATTAACGGTGAAAGCTACACGAGCCGCCTCGGAGGCGAAGGTGTGGGGCTGCAGTGAAAACAATATGGAACAGTTTGTGAGAAAAGGACTGCATCCCTCCGGCTCACCAGCGTAGCGTTCCGGCGTTCCCACACGAGGCTCCGGAGCGTATCCCGTCGGGCCCGGGGCTGGAGCGGGCATCGGAGCTGCGGGCGGAGGGGCGGTAGCAACCATGGTAGCAGTTAGCTGTTGTACCGTGGCGCCCATCTGTTGCATCTGGGAGGTAAGGTAATCCAGCATTTGTCCCTGGGTTGAGGTTGTCTGGTGGGTCTCGGTAGCTAAGGTAGCTATCGTGACCTCCTGTCTTTGGATGGCATCCTCAACCCTTTCAAAGCGGTCTCTAGGAGACCCGGTGTTTGCTTTGTCCATTTCTGGCCAGATCGTTCTGTCACAATCGAGCTGAGGACCAAAGTGCAGAACACGGGAAACCAGGGATAGTCGGTAATCAGCTTTATTGATGGCAATAGGCTGGTAGGAGACAAAACGGCAGATAGTAGGCAAAGGGCTGGTCGGGGACAGGCGAGGGTTCCAGGAGAAAGCAGGACGGGAGTCGCAGGTACAGCACGGGTCAGGGAGCAGGCGAGGCAGGCTGGTCAGGGACAGGCAGGGTCGAAACCGGGAGAGCAATCTGAAGGGTAATGCGGGAAAGACTGGCATGCTGCAAAGTACGATCTGGCACTGAGGTGAAAGTGAAGTGGGCCTAAATACTAATGGAGCTGATGGGTGCAACAGAGTGAGAGAGAGACAGGGTGTGACTACCAGGTGACTAAGGAAAGTTAATGCAGAAAATAGGTGAGTGAGAAAGCAAACTGTGACAATAACAGTGGGTTGGTTTATTTACACTCTGACAGAAACCAACAGAATCTAATATAGAGTTAAATGCAACAGTAAGGCTATTTTTATCATCGTCAACATGAATATTAAAGTCACCTACGATAATTACTTTGTCTGTTTTAAGAACCAAAGTTGATAAAAACTCAGAGAATTCTGATAAGAATTCTGAATAAGGACCTGGTGCACGATACACTGTAACAAATAAGATTGGCTGCAAAGTTTTCCAGGTCGGATGCGTAAGACTAAAAACGAGGCTTTCAAAAGAGGTATAATTACATTTTGGTTTAGTATTGATAAGTAAACTTGAGTCAAAGATTGCTGCAACTCCACCTCCTCGGCCCGTGCCTCGAGCAATATGAGTGTTGACATGGCTGGGTGGAGTGGCCTCATTTATGCTGACATATTCTTCATGTCTCAACCAAGTTTCAGTGAGACAGCATATATCAATATTATAATCTGATATTAAATCATTTACCAATATTGCTTTAGATGCTAGAGATCTTATGTTTAAGAGACCACATTTAATCTTCCTGTTTTGTTGCACTGTAGTAGTTGTTACATTTACTTTTATTAGGTTATTATGTATGACACCTCTATTAGGTTTTACCTTAAATTGTCCTTGGGCAGACACACACACCGCTAATATTGGGTATTTTATTGGGTTCGGGATTCCTATGGGTGACTGCCTAGGAGAGAGCGCAGAGAAGCGTGTAAGACTGCGACTCTGCCTCCTGGTCTCAACTCCAGTTTGTCATGGATTACGTCAGGAGAGATATTTGATAGTTGGTGCTTGAGAAGACTAAACATTTATCTGCAATTGACATGAATGGAAACGAGTAATAAAGTATATTCATTACTAGTTATTCTCTACTAATAGTTAATTAAAGACTCTATATTATGGCTATTTTGCACATCCCTTTCAAGATTTTCAAAGGTTTATTGACATATCATATACAAAACTACGGTGTAGTTATGCAATGAATGAAACACTTGGGTCACAGGTTCCTCAACAGTGCATTACAAGACATCTATCAATATGTGTGTACCACCACCATTAAACATATTCATATTCTGCACATTTCTTATTCTATCTACATACATAAGAGTATAATTCATATGTATAATATCAGTTGAAATAAGTGCTTCAACATAGTTAACATTGCAGGAAAGCAATATATTAGACGTTACGTACTTTGTCAGGCTTAATATTTATCTGTAGATACCCCCAAAGTTTTTTCTTATTTAAAAGAAGACCTTCATCTGTTATTTAATGTTTAAATAAAGATTAATTCGTTTTTCTGTTTTGCACCTCCTCCTATTAATATCTTTGTACATCCTGCACTAAACTGTTTAATTGTAGAGATGACTTATAGTATCTTCTTGATTTTTTTATATTCTATATTTCTATCACAGACCTTCTACTCTCCCCCTATGAAAGTATGTACTCTTAATATTTTTTTAATCAAATATAACACATAAAAACAATAGTTCAATAACGTGCTTTAACCACTAGGCAGTGCACACAAGGTACACACAGCCATAATAACTTTGTAGTATTAGTGTAGGACACTTATGTATGTACAACATCTGAAGATGTGTAGTTTTATTCATGCTTTCACATAATTTTACAGCATATTGCTATACTATTTCAGACTCAGTATTTACATTTCTTACATTCAAAGAAAATCAGTAATATCTTTAAAAACTACAAGTCCTTTTATATCAGCTGTGCACCGTTATGGTGTAAATATAACCTATCTATGAATTAGATCAAATGTAAAAGTCAGCCGAATTAGTGTTGATACTGCATTAGTGTGAAGAGAAATTGAAGATGTTGTTTAATTGTTGATATATTTATGATCCACGTCAAGTATTCAGTTTCGGCGGCATTTCTTCAGTTTTTCCAAGGGTCTTCTCATCAGGGCTCTATAAATAGAGAACTACGGCAGATATGTAATATGTAATGCAGCCAAACCGTGTATTACAATGCCGTTATTTCAGTGGTTCTCAAACTTTTTCTGTCATTCCCCACTTTGAACAGGTGGGCCTTTTCAAGCCCCACCTATTTCTCGCCGCTCCAATAAAATGGTAGGCCAAGCTTTAAATGGTCAAATGTATTGTTCTATAACAGGGGTCTCCAACCTTTTTTAGGATGAGAGCTACTTTCAAAAAAATTAAACAAGTTGTGAGCTACTATTACTCCTCCTTTTCAGTTTTTTTGCAGTGTATATATTTAGCACATTTTAACATTATTATATGCTTACCTTTAACCTTTGTGTGCTGTTTGGGTCTGTGGGACCCGTGTGCAGTGAAAAGAAAATGTATGATTTTTTTTTAAATGTTGAAGTTAAATGCATCAATCTGGTGCATTCATGAATGTATGGATACATCTCTCAATACTCTATGAAAGGGAGCTGTATACTTTTCAATAATCCAAACATCTTTAGAATATGATCACAACCAATAACAAATCATTTAAACTTGTGTATTCTTATCATGTTACCTAGTTAGCATTCTTTCTTTTTATTTATGCATATTTTACTAATCACTCCCCTTTTAAACTGTTAACTGTCCTATAGTACACATTGGAATGATTTCTTACTTTATTTTGTACAACTAGGCTATATTAAATAGATAAAGGTGTGTTTTCTCTCTCTCTCGCTCACAGAGGCTGTGTGCTCCTCCGTGGCGATGATGGCTTGCGTTAAAAGATAATAATAAACATAGGCCTATTTGTAAAATGGGGGGACACAAACGGGATTTCACGGTTAAACTCCTTATGAAGTGGTGAGGTGCCGCTCCACATTGCTTTTCTTCCTGACTGCAACGCTGTTGTGTGTGTGTGTGTGTGTGTGTGTGTGTGTGTGTGTGTGTGTGTGTGTGTGTGTGTGTGTGTGTGTGTGTGTGTGTGTGTGTGTGTGTGTGTGTGTGTGTGTGTGTGTGTGTGTGTGTGTGTGTGTGTGTGTGTGTGTGTGTGTGTGTGTGTGTGTGTGAGAGAGCGTTTCACATGTGTGCATGAGAGATTTGTACATATGTCTGCAAATGACTTTGATTTCAGTTGTGTGTGTGTGTGAGCAGGCTCGGATTGGCCATAAGGAGATTCGGGACTTTTCCCGTTGGGCCGCTGCCGTTGGTGGGCCGCTGGCTCTAGATGGGCCGTGGACTTTCACAGCGCCGCTGCGCCGGTACCGCATCCGCCGCCGCAAACACCCGCCGTTGCGAGGCTCTGGCGGCTCCGGCAGGTCCGGTGCAGCGGTGCTGTGAAAGCCCACCGCCGTTGCGAGTCTCCGGCTGCAATAATCCACTACCGCCCGCGAGGACCCAGGTTCGATTCTGGCCTGAGGTCCAAAACATATATTTTTTTTAAATACAAAAAATAATCTCTCGTTCATCGCGTCCATTCGCGACCCACCTATCACATCTCTGCGCCCCACTAGTGGGGCGCGCCCCACACTTTGAGAAACGCTGCGTTATTTGATGACTTTCAAAGAGAAAAGCAATAGCACTCGGAATTAAGTATTATTTTATTCTTTTAAAATGTTTTCCGGATTTCATATAATATAAACACATCATCATGTATACTTTGCATTACTTAATACCATTTTTCAAATATTTATTTTTTAACATTTTGGACAAAATAGCCAATTGTACATCGAGGTGCCCAGATGTCCCTAGTGCCCACCTATCCGATTTGAACATGCTGATGTACAATGTGATGTAGTAGCCTAATGCAGGTGTAAGACCATTGTGTTTGTATTGTGTTATAGGTATGCATAGTTTTCTATGCATTTTGAGGGTTTTGGGGGGTTTGACCCCCAAAAACATTTTCGAACCCTAGGGGCTGGCTCCCCCAAAATAATTAAATAACATAACCCTAACCTAACCCTAACCTAACCCTAAAACCGAAATAAAGTAACAAAAAAAAGTAACTAAATCCGCCAGAAACCCGAAAATCTTCGCGCACACGCACGCGGGGGACACATGCATATGTCCTGTTTATCCATTTCTGGAAGTTGGCAACCCTAATTGTACCATGAACTTGTATAGACCTGTAACAGTCAACTGCATGAGGAGTTGGAAAGGTAGTTCAGAAAATCAGTAATATCTTTAAAAACTACAAAAAAGTCCCTTTCTATCAGCTGTGCACCGTTATGGTGTAAATACAGACTATCTACTAATTGGATCAAATATAAAAGTCAGCCGAATTAGTGTTGATACTGCAAGGAGACATATTGTGTGAAAAGAAATGGAAGATGTTGTTTAATTGTTGATATAGTTATGGTCCACGTCACGTATTCAGTTTTGGCGGCATCTCTTCCAGTTTGTCAAAAGGTCTTCTGATCAGGGCTCTATAAATAAATATCTACAGCAGATATGTAATATTTAATGCAGCCGAACTGTGTATTACAGGGGTGCCCAACCTTTTTTGAACCGAGAGCTACTTTTAAAGTTGCCAGTCTGCCGAGATCTACCAGTCCAAATAGAGAGGCGTAGCCATTACTGACAGCCTACTACCAGGTAAATACACACTTCTACTTGTATAAAACTGACCTTTGTACGATTAATACCTCATAAAATACTGCAGATCCTTTATCTTACCTCTTTCTAATCTACACACATACAAGTATTTAACTGAAGTTACACAACAGTGTTGTTGATACAGAGTTGGAGTTTATTCAAACGTCACATACTACAGTGGGTAATGTTTTCAAGAAACATTGAACAGTGCTGCCACATATGACACAGGAAAAAAATAAAAGACTCTGAACCTTTTCTTTGCCATTATATAAAATTAGTGTTGCTACAAAAGTATAAATTAGGCTTACTAATAAGACAACTCAGATCTGAAGCTACACAGGAATCTGCTGCCAAAGTGCAATAAAAAAAGACAAAATTAATAGAATCAAACCCTTTTTTTGTTGCATTTTAGTAGAGTATACAAATAAATGCCTTTAAAATAGGATGCAAGCAACACTAGTTTCTTAACCTGAATTGATAATAGACTATAATCAATTTAAACAGAACAGATCTGAATGTTTGCATTCTTATACCATTGGGTACAATAATTATAATGAATAAGTTCAAACAAACTAAAACTTACAGCTGATTAATAACGGTATCTAACTTAAGTTTTTATTATATCAAAAACCTGTTGAAATGATACTGTTATTTTTACTGTCCCCAAAAGCGCGTCGGCAGCCTCCAGGAAAGCTTCTTTCACAACTTCGCCGTCTTTGAAAGACTTCATGTGTTTCGCAAGAACATGACTGACACAATGAGATGCTATGGTAGCAGCCTTGCTCTTGTTGTTGGGCCTGGTGAAAATGGACTGCTGTGCATTTAGCTGTCCTCTCAGGCCCCTCCCCTTTTGGGAGCATAGGGCAGAATTAGGAGGGAATTCCGTCTCGTAGCGTTTGTGCACTGTTTTGAAATGCCGCTCCTAAATTACCCTTCTTTGATAAAGCCACGCTCACATTGCAGATGAGACAGATGGACTTTGAATTGGAATAGATACAAAAATAATCATCCTCCCACTCGGAGTGAAAATTATATATGTTAGGCTTTTTTGCTTCTGCCATAATTGCGGTCTTGTTTTGTGTGTGCGGACTTGACACGGACAACGTCAGCGAAATACTGCCCAATGCCCACCAGCCACGCCCCGACACATGGGGTCACGTCGGCCAATCACAAAGCTTTGATGCGTTCAAGTGCATTATTCTGGACAGGAAGATTATGTTTCAGGACATTAACGATACAACAGAATGTTGTTGTTCTATTTTTAGACACATCTCGCGATCGACTGGGAATCTCCCCAGGAGGTACACCAGGGGTGCACCAGGGGTGTATTACACCAGGGGTGCCCAACCAGTCGACTGGTTGGGCACTCCTTGATTTGGCCACTTTTATAACTGACTTTTTTTTTTTTATGTTTACGCATTGTTAGTCAATTTGTATTTTAGCCAATGCTTGTAGCCTTCGTTGTGTTATTTTACAACCATTAACTTGAACTTACTTTAGCCAACAGTTTAGTTCAGAATCCTCAAAAGCTTAAGTGGTAAAGCCAAACAAATCAACCCGACTGAGGATGATGATTTGTTAGGTTAGCTGTCCAAATTACATCACACAATTTAGTGTGTGATGCTTTTCATCTGTTTTCCACTGATGTTTGTGAATGTTACAGTGGTGAAATGCGGACTTCACAAACTCTGCATTGGTATTCCTCACAACACCAGCCAACTGTCGCACATCAGCCAGGCCTTGCCTCTGCAGAGACTGATTGTGTTGTCTTCTTGTTGCCTGACAGCGGAGAGCCCTGCGGACTGCTCCAGATAAACTGAGAAATCGGACTTCTTCCTCAGCCGCCGCCGTGCAGCACTCCCCAGGAACACGAGTCAACCGCTACATCGGGCGGCTCATCGAGGCGCGGCAGAGCGAGTCCGAGACAACAGACCTCAACTACATCACCCTGTTCTACAGGAGCAGAGACAGGGAGCGTAGGGTGAGGAATCACTCACTGAACATCTGCAATGAAACTTGGATTATTTTTACAAATGCATACTTTCCTCATCACACAACATCATGCCTCGTGACTGCAGCCCCCCGCCCGATCTTATTCTCAGTCTCTAATTTCTCCCCTTTCTCCGTCTCTCCCACGCCTCAGCCTGTGTGTGTGTGTGTGTGTGTGTGTGTGTGTGTGTGTGTGTGTGTGTGTGTGTGTGTGTGTGTGTGTGTGTGTGTGTGTGTGTGTGTGTGTGTGTGTGTGTGTGTGTGTGTGTGTGTGTGTGTGTGTGTGTGTGTGTGTGTGTTTGTGTGTGTGTGGAATCCACCCACCCTCTCAGGAGGGGGTTCAGATAATGATTTGGGAACGTCTGAGCGGCACACATGATATCTTTCTCCTGTGTCTGCGTGGGTAGAGTCATAAAGGAAACACAGAACAGGGATGGGTTTGTGTGTGTGTGTGTGTGTGTGTGTGTGTGTGTGTGTGTGTGTGTGTGTGTGTGTGTGTGTGTGTGTGTGTGTGTGTGTGTGTGTGTGTGTGTGTGTGTGTGTGTGTGTGTGTGTGTGTGTGTGTGTGTGTGTGTGTGTGTGTGTGTGTGTGTGTGTGTGTGTGTGTGTGTGTGTGATCTTTATATTAGAACTGGTAGCAGAGATACAAAAACTTGACTTCCTTCCATTTTCACCCTGATTGGTGCTGCGTTAATTATCATGCTATATTTGCATTTAGTAATTGTCTTGAAGGTTGGAGTATTTGCTGCTAAGATTAGATTAGATGTATTGTCCCGAGGGGGAAATTCATTTTCACAGAACTGTACATGTACACAATATACATACAATATATAAACAACAACAATAAAATAGACAATAATAGATAACGACACACATGGCAGTTACACTCAGCGAGGCCTGTTATTTAAGGCAGCAATGACTGCAGGAAACAAGCTTTATCCAAATCGAGCTCTTTTATATTTTAACGTTCTGTACTCACGCCCGTGTGGCAGTGGGGCGAGGTACTGACTGAGTTGGTCTGTGATGTCCAGTTCTGTTGTAGTTGCGATGTGTGAGATGGCCCTGTTGTTTAGCACTGTGAGGTGCTCAATACACCTTCAAATGTTCAGGCCAATCACTTACTTATGTTAGTCTTTATCAAGAAAAACATTCTTGCAATGGGCGCAAAGTGATGATCATCACATTGGAAATAATGTTCTTACACAATGTCAAACTTTGGTGTTAAAACATGGTCATGATTTTCCATGGAGACCGAATCTTACCTAGAACCAGATACACATAAAATAATGGATGGAAGCTTCCTATGTCGACTTTTCCTCTCTTGTTTGTCCTTTCTTAGTATCACCAGGTGTATGATGACCATTTCATCAGCGCGGTGGTTCTCTCTCTGATCCTTGCTGCACTGTTTGGCCTTATCTATTTGCTAATGATCCCACAGTACGTACACACCAACACACACTCCTACACATTTGCAGTTTGTCCATTTTTTGTAATTGGATTGGGCGTGATCTGGTGTGACAATTAAAAAGGAAGGTGTTTTTACTGCAGTCAGTGGAAAAGTGGGAAAGCCCTTCTCACTCTGGTCTCTCCTCTGCTCTCTCAGGGGGGTGCTGGTGCTGCTGCTGCTGGTGCTGTGTGTGTGTTTCCACGTGGCCTGTGTCATGTACCTGCATCTCACCAGTGTTCAGGTAGGACTCCTACACCTCCTCCCACAGGCTGCTGCTCAGAGACTTGACTCTGTTTATGGAGTAGTGCAGTAGTAACGTCTTTTTGTAGAGGAACCAGAAGTTATTATCGGAAGGGCTCCCTCGACAAAAGCCAATTGGATTTTCCATTGGATTTTCAAATATTGCAGGAAATAAGACCTGTGACAAAAACACATTTATTAAATGGACATGTTTTATTCAACAGCATAATCATCTCATGTTAATATCACTCTTTGATTTTTGAAGCATAAATGTAATTGACAAAGTTAAAAAGTTGACTTTAAAAACAGACTCGTGTTTGATTTAATGACGGTTAATAATCTAATATGGTTTTTGTTAGAAACAGACCATTTTATGACACCTTTCACATTCAAAAGTGAAGAAACGTATTGACATTGAATAATATATCATAGAACAAAACGTGAAAATGTCTTCAGCTTGTATTAACCACAGTCCTTATTTCTAACCAAAACAAATTGTTGACTTTGAGATGAGGGAACTGGATACTATCTAATTTCCATGTTTTTTTTTAGGTTGCCCTGAAGCCCTTTCTCACGTGATAGCACTCTCAGTAAGAGCTGCGATATCGAAAAACAAGTTCTTATATTTACAATAGAAATGCCACATTTAGTGTTGTTGTAGCAAGATGAGGATTGTAGCTTCAACCAGGAAGATAACACTATGACTACAACATTCCTTTATGAGATGAATGTGTCTACATCAGTTCCAAAAGTTCAACAGCCAAAAGTGCTTACACATAAATCGGTAGAAGTAGTGAATGATTTGCACTATATTTCCTTAAACAGACCGTTTAGATGCATACTCACCTTTTAAAACACAAATTGTCTGTTCAAAGTCACAAAGACTATCTGCACTTTATTCTAAACTCAACTTCCTGGTTAAACTAACTTCTGGAAAAGAAAGATTATAAAGATTTAAGAAAACTGTGTGATTGTTAGTTACCTTTTCAGGCACACAGTTTATATAAGGCATAATGTATACGTATGTATACTACTCCACTACATATCAGAGGGAAATATTGTACTTTTTACTTTACTTTTTTGATATACATTGATCTTAAATTAGCTGCTTTTATTTGAAACTGAGCATTTCTACTCTTTGGTATTTCCAATGTTATCTTTATAAAAGATCTGAGTACTTCCTCTCATACTGCATACTTGTGGGGCTGGAGTGTCCGTGCCATCTTTTCTTCTTTTTATTCTTCATAGCCTTTATATGACACTGTGTTATCATGCTACATTGAACTGTCATCATATCCTTTAAGCGTTTCCTCTAATGGACCTGCGTGTAATGAGCCACAACACAAAACTCATTCATTTCATTTCCACTCCTGGCTAATGAAGTGTCCAAATGAAATGCTATTGAGGTAGATAAACAGGTGCTTCATTTACTTGCTCCTTCTTTTTCCCAACCTCCCTTTTCCCTGCTTCCTCTGGTTTTAGTGCCAACCGGGCTGCCTCACCATCCAGATCCGAACAGTGCTGTGTGTCTTCCTCGTTCTGCTCACATACTCTGTTACCCAGGCCTGTGTGGTAAGTGTGCAGTTGTGTACAGTGTATTACATTTAACATTTTTTGTTAAACACGATTGACAAAGGTTGAAACAAATAAAAAAAAGTGTGAAAGTGTGACCTTGAAAACACGGCAATGACAGATCGAACAAAAACTCGAGTTAAGTTGAACTTTTTTGTCTTTTTAGTGGATAGCGTTGCTCTGTTTTAACTATGTTCCTTTCCAATACTCCATTACAAGTAAACATCTTGTTTTCAAACTTCTACTTAAGTAAAAGTACACAAGTATTAGCATCAAAATGTAGTTTAAGTACAAACCATAAAAGTATTCATTCTGCACAATGCCCCGTTTCAGAATAATTACATGCTGTGTAGATTAGTAGTACATTACTGCATTTTACCTTCAGCACATCATGTGTTTGTTGTATACAAAGAATTAGTAACTGTGGGTGTTAACATAAATGAAGTGGAGTAGAAGTATAAAGAAGCACTTAATTAAAGTACAAATATGTAAAAAAAGAAAGTTAAGTTTATTCTCTAAGGCAGACCAAGAAATACAGTCGAAGCTCCAGAACATGCAATTAAATAGACCTTTGGTGAACATATTTTTGGTTTTATAAAAATAGTATTTATCAAAGATCAGGATTACCCCGATCAAAGATACGTTTTCAACTATTTTGAGTAGTTTCATAAAGTGTTTATTTAGCATTTACTAATTGATCAAAATGTGTTGATCAACCTAGATCAGGGGTGGGGAACCTCCGGTCCCCGGGCCGTATACGGCCCGCGAGACCATTTGGTACGGCCCTCAAGGTAATTTTATAAACACACGCAAAAAAGAAAAAAATCTAAAGAAATCTAGACCGCAAACAAATTAAACAAAGCGAGTACCTGTTTTTCCTGGCCAAGGTCAGGGTCCTTGAACACAACCCCAGCCTAACGTGGTATATGTCTCGTCTGACAGGAGTGCAGTTCTGACGGAGAGCACCGGAACGTAGCTCCGGCACTTCCAAGCAGAACCCATAAGGAGCCGTACACATGGCGCAGTTTTTGCGTGGCTGTGTCTTTAGTTGAAAGCCCGGTGGCGATCTGCTCATCTGTCATACTGATCATACAGTCAATAACTTTGTTGTTATTAGCATCTGGTTAGCTAGCTATGCTAACGAATATAACAAGCTTTTTCTACAACCAGTGAGGTAAAGGCACATCTTTATATGATCATTATAGTTATAAAAAAAATAAGAGAATACAGTAAACGGGTATAAAATACTATATGACAGCAAAAAAAAGTTGTTATTAATAAACAAGAATACAGTTTGAAAGGAGAGTGATTTGTAAAATATCCATAAAGAAAAAAATATGCTTACAGTTCTGTTTCATATGTGTTGAGAGATGTATCCATAGATCTCCTAATGTTGCTCTCAAAGCACCAGATTGATGCTTTTAACTTAAAAAAATCCTCCCGGGGGAGCATGCTAACCCCTTGAGGAGGTTAGGTCCCCCCTCCTCATTTAAATCACATCCACATGGATAGGAAACTAAATACATTTGCACACATCTTGTGTCCAATATCTTTCTGTTTTGGTGGTCATGCCACAACTATGCACGTGCATGCATACGTGAGTCATGGTAAGATATCTGGATTCAGAGGTTGCTTTTTCTTTGCACAGCATGAAAGAAAGGCCAAATGAATGGGCTTTTTTTGATTTTAGTATTTTTAAGCAGAGGTCAATAATTTGTACGGCCCTCGGAGGATGTTGTAAGAATTGAAATGGCCCTTGAGAGGAAAAAGGTTCCCCATCCCTGACCTAGATGAACATCTTAAAGAGCCTGTGACACCATCCCAACAACTGTTGTGCAATGAAATATTGGGCTACTAGTAATCTCGAACCGTCAGTTTAAAAAAGAAAAAGCGATACCGTTTCGTTAAATATCAATAATTTCGAACATCGCGGGGAAATTCCTTCACTCATTTTGAAGTTTTGGGGGAAGCCGGAAGTGACGTCAATGCGGGAACGCTTCGAGAGCCAAACACGGACAAAGTGTGTTGTGTCATGCGTAGAAATGGTGAATTACTGAGTTTAGGCACGTTAATAACGTTTTAATGAAGTTGACTACAGTATATTCATATTTGTCAGTGCTTTCATGTCAATTCGGCGACATAAACATAAATTATCGTGGTGAAGATGATGATTACATTAGGATTAAAAATCGGGAGTGAGAGCTGCTGAATTTCCTCCCATCGGATGTGATATAAAAACAAATCGATTATTTTTGTGGTTATAAACTCAAGTGGATGAAACTACATTTATTAGTGCTTTCATGTCAATTCGGCGAACATATGAACACATTAAATGATGAGTGAGGATGATGATTAAAAATCGTTTGTTTGAGCCGGTCTGCATTTACTGATGAGAAAACACACCGATGCTTTTTGTAGTAGTACACCAACGTGGATTAAACGTGTGGTTTTTTACCACAATGTTGGGGAAATTAATGGATAAAATGCACGGATTATTATTATTATTCCCACTCCGATCGGGACACTAGGTCCACCGTTTCCCCGCAGCGAGGCTCCCCCCGTTGACAGTTTACGTGGGCTGGGTGCAGTGGCGGACTGGCCATCGGAAGTGGGCCGGTCGGATAAGTAACTAGCACATCCCCCATAGGCGGCGCGTGAGGCTCAGGTTTGAGAAGGCTAAATAACTTATTTTACCTGACGCTGCCCGCCTCCGGCGTCTATAGAAAAGAGATCCACTCAGTGTGCGGAGTTTAAATCTCTCAAGTCATATTACAGGATAAAGAAAATACAGTTTAAACTGCCGTATTCAGAGAAGACGCCGACGTGTCGCACTTATCATTCATATTACATCATCAATCAGATCATCGATCATATAATAATCATAATATATCATATATTTCCTTATCTGAGTCAGCTTCTCCAGCCTCATCTGGCCGTGCAACACTTACAGTGTCACAGACTGTATGCAGAAGTATTATTTAACACATTATGTTGACGAAACACTCGAGACAAATGTAATTAAAGTCAGATCCACTCGTGTCTTAGACGTGAACGCGCTCTCAGCTGGAGAGAGAAACCCTGGCTTGATTTACCGAGTTGATAACCAGCGTCGTAGGACCGCTTAGCGAGATCTCGTTTGTTAGTTTGTTTGTTACTCAGTCTGTTGAACTGGCTTCGTAGTACAGGGCACAGGTGGCTAGCAGCGCTAATGTCAAAGACACAGACATTATACATTATATTTGTATTTTACATCCCCCGCTCCCCCCGTTGACAATTTACTAGCGGTACCGAAGTGGGCCGGTCGAGAGTCCCGGGATGATTTTTAGTCCCAGTCCACCACTGGCTACATGACCATATGATCGCCCATATTGACGCACCTCATTCCTAAACTTAGAAGATACAACATAAACCGATCCTTCAGCCTCATATGAGCTCTCAGACACGTTCAACATTAACCTGTCATCGCTGTCTGAGCTTGCTGCTGTGTGCACCGTCGTGCGTTTACATCTGACTGTATATATATAAAGGTTTACATGCAGATGCTGGGATCCTGGACGGTGCAGCTGGAGCGCTGTGCCCGCAATGACGTCACCCATCATTTGGCGGGACTTGAAGAATCCGCGAGAAGATCCAGAAAATTGTCAACATTGAAGGCAGATTAATGGTTATCAAAGTACAAATATCCAAAATCAGTTCAGTAACGGTTTTCAAGGGGACAATATGTACTCAAATTGATGGGTTTGGATGATGGGGGAAAACCGTGTCACAGGCTCTTTAAAGGGCCCATGTCATGCTTTTCCGGTTATTACCCGTCCGCTTGTGTGTTATGTAGCTTTTTCTGCATGTAAACGGTCTGGACCAATTTGTGGAGCTCCTCACACAGACTCACTCAGCCTTATATTTTCTCAGGCTGTGAGTGTGTGGCGAACAGCCTGGCTGTGAGTGTATGTGTGAGCTCAGGCTTAGTTCCGCTGTGTGTCTCGCTGTCTCGCAGGCCCCACGCAGCAACCAGGAAACGACACCTAATCCAGCTCACACTGTCCGCTCCTCGAGCCTCAAAGGGCGGAGCAGCAAGCCCCTCAACATCCCGCCAACATGGCACCCAGACCCCACGCAGCATTCTCATCTGTTTGTCATTACTGGTGTCACTTTCTGGTTGCTAACAAACGCCATTGTAACCCATAATCACTGATGTTCCGCTGTAACGTGGTGGACTCATCAGAACAGAGTGGGCGAGCTGACCAATCAGAGCACACTGGGCTCACGGGGGGGGGGGGGGCAGGAGCTCCAACAAGCTGTTTAGGACAGAGAGTGAATACACATACTATACAGAGACGCTGTATGAGAAACCAATAGGATTTGTATGGGCATAGACATGTCTCATAATTATTTGTGTGAACATAAAAATAATTTGTGTGTAAATATGTGATTTGTATATTTGTATATGTGGCAGGCATTTGTGAATCCATTTTGTATTTGTCGACCAAAAATGCGCTTGCGGATCTCAAATCTCTGCTCGTGGATCTCACATTTCTGCTGTGGATCGTCTTTTTACACACATGGAATTTTGAGACATATTTTCCGCCGGTCTCGGCTAAAATCTACTCGTGTCACTCGGTTATTTTCGGAAACCACGTGATGGCCTGCTGATGACGACATTTCCGCATGATTTCAAAGTAAGAGCATGATGGTTTGTTTAATGCTCTGTTTTTATTATTATAATGAACAGCGGAACGTTAGATGCATTCTTACTTCATCATCATCATCATCATCATCATCATCATCATCATGTTATAGTGATACAGTTAGTTTGTGTTAGTTTATTGGTTCAATATAGCATATATCGAGCACTTTCGTTGATGTTGAACCCGGGGCTACAGCTGGCAGCGAAGCAGCCCAAGATAAAACTCTTTCTTCATTTGTTTTTTGTGTCAGTCAAGCGGGTCAAAGTTACAAAGCACTTCACATCTTATTAATCGGCCTAATTTTACCTTACCAGTGCAGTAATAAAGTAATCTGTAGAAAAGCACCGTATTTAGGTTAGCCTTCATAGTAAGACTACATTAAATGTTATAATATTCATTGTGTACTTTCTACTGTATATACATATATTCCTGTTAGGGCTGTCAAGTTAACGCAAAAAAAAATGAACGCCACTAATTATTTTAACTCAATTAACGTGTATTTTTTGTCCTCGGCCGCCCCGTAGTTTCAGAGGGCATCGAGTTTAAAATACCATCTACAAGCTGATGCTGACAGCCCCGCTCCTGCCGTCCGCTTGTGGCAGACCACACTTCCACGCTCACCGGCAGGCACCGACTGGCCATCGGGAGGACCGGGAGGGTGTGTGTATGTGTGGCCCGAGCGAGCGAGAGAGAGACCTTACGTGTATTGTTGTTGTTAGCATCTGGTGCTAGCTAGCTGCGCTAACGGATATAAGGAGCTGTTTAAATGAAAACAGAGGAGCGACATTTCGCCGACAACTGCGCCGAGCACTTGACTTTATGCAGGCAGCCAGACAGTGGGACATTGTACGAAAAGTCAGCACACTCAGT
Source organism: Pseudochaenichthys georgianus (assembly GCF_902827115.2). NCBI lineage: Eukaryota > Metazoa > Chordata > Actinopteri > Perciformes > Channichthyidae > Pseudochaenichthys > Pseudochaenichthys georgianus. The sequence goes on along the minus strand of NC_047506.1, from coordinate 31,629,817 downwards.
ACGGATAGTGCAACATAATTGCAGCGTCCAGGCAGCTCCCGTTCGAGCATATGCCTTGAGTTGCACATAGCTCCAACGATCCATCACACTCACACACACACACACACACACACACACACACACACACACACACACACACACACACACACACACACACACACACACACACACACACACACACACACACACACACACACACACACACACACACACACTTTGTATTGTATGAGAGAGGTTCCAGGTTGAATTGAGGCGAATATTTGTAATGTTCAGAGGTTGTTGTGTTTAATGAGAATATTTCTCATTGTTCAAATGATAATAAACATTTGCATAAAGCATATTTGTCCACTCATATGTTGATAAGAGTATTACAAACTTGAAAAATATTCCTCTAAGGTACATTTAGAACAGATAAAAAATGTGCGATTAATCGCGATTAAATATTGTAATCGACTGACAGCCCTAATTCCTGTCTATTGCTTTCATTTAATGTTATTGTGTTTATACTTGTTTCCACACATTTCACAATTCCATCTATCTATCTGTCCGTCTGCCTGCCTGCCTGCCTGCCTGCCTGCCTGCGATCCAGATTTCAACACTTTTCTACGTCACAAAGAGGTGCTCCGCTTATTGGTCAACTCTCCACCTATCATGGGAATGAGCCACGGCCACGTGCATTGCCAAACCTCTCATTCGCATATAGGCTATCGGCAGGCTAAATAATCAACCCCAGTCACATCTGTGTTTTTGCCTGCTCCTGCCAGGATGTCTAAGCCAGTTAAACGTTGTGCTGTTGTTGGCTGCAAGACTCGGGACAGGGGACTGCATGCAATGCCATCAGTGGAAAAAGAAAATAATCTGTGGCTAGACTTCATTTTCAAGGGACATGTGCCAGAAGACCCCGGCAGATTTCTGTTTGTGTGTTCCAAACATTTTACCACGGACATGTTTATGAACTTCTCTCAAGTCCAACACGGATATGCCTCCAAACTAATGCTAAACCCGGGATCAATACCAACCACCCAGGACCAGGCCAGTGAGGACACATCCAATTTTAAAGCTGTAAGTTTTTATTTAGCGGTGTTTTTCCTGGTAAAGCTACCTCTAGCTTGTATATGTAGCATGTAGCTTCGCCGTATCAATATCACCTCAAACCCAAATAGTAATCTGTTAGGTGTTTATATGTTTTTGTAACATTTTATTTTATTTTGTACGCTCCGCAGTCTTTGCTTTGTCTTTTATTTTAATTATCAGGCATTTGCTAACATGTTCAGACATACTGCCGTAATGGCGATCTGTGTGAAGGCTGTAAAGCCACGCCCTAGCCGATAACACAAGTATTTATTCTCCTATTTATTAGTATTTAGTATCCTCTAAAATCATATTGAGTAAGTTATAATAACAAACGTAATCTTCTGTAGGTAAGTGCCGTTTTTTCCAGCGTTATATGTAAAAGCTTTTGTGATTGTAGTCTGTAAGAACGATCAGATATCATCGATCTGTAAGCTAAGCTACGCTACGCTAATGAGACATGCCGTTTTTTCCAGCGTTATATGTAAAAGCTTTTGTGATTGTAGTCTGTAAGAACGATCAGATATCATCGATCTGTAAGCTAAGCTACGCTACGCTAATGAGACATGCCGTTTTTCCAGCGTTATATGTAAAAGCTTTTGTGATTGTAGTCTGTAAGAACGATCAGATATCATCGATCTGTAAGCTACGCTACGCTAATGAGACATGCCGTTTTTTGCAGCGTTATATGTAAAAGCTTTTGTGTGTTTACTTGTTTGCGCACATGAATAGAAATGGGGGTGTGTTAGGATACAACACTGTGTGTATGTATGCGAGGGGACACACACACCACGAGTAAAACTGAGCTAAAGCCCCGTTGGTTTGTTGTTGTTGACAAGGCCTTACCTCTAGCAACAGGCTAATTAGTGGCTAGCACTCATTACAGTCAGTCTACTGAGCTCAGCCCCTCTCCAACATATCATCTGTATTGAGTCAGAAACACAGCATGCACGTTACGGTTCAAAACTAACTCAGATTGGAAAAGGCTAAGCAAAGAGCTTTGCTAAATAGAGAGTTTTAGCCCCATCTTTTGGGATTTCAGACTATATTTATCCAAATAGTATTTTCTCATCCTGAATACTAAGTTGAGATGATTTTGTTCTAACTATGTGTTCTTCTTTACAGGCCAGCACCTCACATACTTACTAATTAGTGACAATTTGTAAATCCTTTGCTATTATTTACATTTTTTTTTATCATGGCGGAAATGAAAGACTGTACCTGGCAGCCCTGGCAGGGTTCCCACGGTACCTGGAAAACATGGAAAACATGGAATTCATTTTTTCATTTTCCAGGTATGGAGAAGTCATGGAAACTGAGCAAAAGTGAACACTTACATGGAAATAGAAACAGTTGTCCTGGAAATTGTTATTGGATGAGGTGTAAAATAGTAATAAAATGAAACTATTGAGCACAGAATTAAGATGAGTTTATAAAAACACTTTACATGTGAACAGCTTTTACTGTAGATAGAAATGGATGATCCCATTTTGTAGAGCATGCTCTTGGCATCCTATATGGTATATTGGATGTTGGAATTTGATGCAGGCAACTTGGTGATATGGACTTTAAAAGTAGTAGTTTCGGATTGGTGGACTTCAGGAATAATAACGTTACTCGCGATCTCAATAGAAGGGTCAAATACATGCATTTCCCAGCCAACACGGGAGCCTTGACATCTACAGTGAAACTTCTTATGCAAGTTTATCCTCAAATGTAAGTAGCTGTGTTTAACTGTGGTAAACTTGGGTTTATCAACGTTAGTTAGTAAGCAGTGCAATCTTGCTAACTAGCTAGCAGTTTGAGTTTGTTTTGAATTTGGATTTGTTAATGATGGTTAGCAAGCACATGGAGTGCAATCTTGCTAGCCAACATTCAGTTTGCTAACTAACTAGCTAGTGTTGGCTAGCTTGCATTGCTAGCTAACTACCAATACATTTTCACATTAGGCTGTGACATTACTTCTATACTAGTTAACATGAACAGTCTAGTCTTAATATACTGTTAAGCTAAGCTTACTAGTTGGGTTGCTGTAGTGTACTGAGGAACCACAGGGGAACCAGCCTTATGTTTTCCCTTTTAGGTTCATTAGTAAGACTCATAATCTCAAATGTGTGATACATTACGGGAGTGAGTGACAATGACACGCGGCAGATTCAAGTCACATTGGAAAGATGACTCTCAATACAAGGACTGGATTGGAGAGGTACCAGGAGGAGATGTCCACAAGGCTTATTGCAAGTTTGCCGCAAGTCATTTGACATCAGCAATATGGGGGTCGCTTCCCTCAAGAGCCATTCAAAAGGACAAACCCACACCAAGTTAGCTGGACAGCTAAATAATGAAAGAAGAATGACAGATTTCTTGACTACAAAAACAGGAGAGGGAAGAAGCGGCCCAACAAGCCAGGATATTGAAAGTGACAGTCAGGTGCCCAGTACCAGCAGTGAACAGCCTACGGAAAACGGCTCTGGAGCTCAGGGGAAAACTTTTTTTTCAAGCCAAGCTGTATTTGAAGCAGAGATTCGCTGGGTCATGAAGATGGTCAGGTCACACTTCACAAGCTTCAGGGGCCTATAGATCATCACTTAATATGGTACCTGGAAAATCAGGAGGTAGCATGGAAAAAAAATTCACGGCAAGCGTGGGAACCCTGCCTGCACTACAATGAAAACGCTGAGCGTGCACAAGCCACTACATCCACTGGAAACCCTCTGTATAAACTGCAGTTCCCAAAGGCCAGGAAGGGAGAATGCAGAGCAAAACCAGTAAAGACTGACCCCACATTCCGTAAGTGTTTAAAATATTTATTATACAACTATTTACAAATATAAAATAAAAAAATTAGAAAGAACTTTCAGTTTTTTACATGCATATACTAATCTAAGCCACATTTTTTGTTGTGCTTTTTTTACCATTGCACAGGCTACGTGGCCAACTTGATGGACCTCATCTTCGACCAAGTCTTTGTGGACCCTGCACCATTATGAGCGACCTGACAGGGAGGAGGTCATCGCCGGGTATGCTACACGGTTCAATTTGGCTGCTGTCTGAACCCAACATCGACATTTCACGGATCAGGAAACTCCCTGAGGACAATGCAGGCGGGAATCACCACTCTGATCCTGCGTCCAAGGAAGCCCCAGCACCAGCTCACAAAGCTTCTGTAAAAATATTTAGTGTCATTTATACAAAATACAAGTAGGCTACATTTAGGTTTTTTTTATGGGTTTTTTTAACCGTTGATTTTGACAATAAAGTTCCGAGTTGATATCAAAATGTGTCGTGATTATTCATGTTTGGATGGGTAAAGAATATTCTGATTTCAAAAGCATAAGGTTGTGTGTGGACTTTTTTGTCGTACACATGGGTGTGTTATGCCATTGCTGTGTAGTATATAATATAATAGTACATGTACAATGACAGAATGAAAGATTGCATAAAGCCATATACACCAGTATTTATTTCCATGAACAATATTAGCATTCGTTTTACAATTTCAGTCAAAACAAACAAACCACTCACTGCTCTATTTGCCTCAACTGTAGTCCACCATGTTCAGCTCTGTAAATATTCAACGCATTCTGCAGGGAGAACATATTTAGGCACACAGGCTCCAATCCAGGATGGTCCACCATACAGGTTACAGAGTCCTCAAGTTACTGCATCCGTCTTGACACATTGTGATAAACATATATTGAATGACATGTGAAAAATGTATTCTCTAAACAGACAACTTAGTAAAGCTATCAAAAATGTTACCTGTGGTATCTCCATGCAGCACACATTCTCCGTTCAGAAGGCATCGTGGCGCAATTTGCACAAAGAAGTCAATAACTGAGCTTTTAAAAACACATGAAACTACACACAACTGACAACTGAGGTGTTGTTGGAGTTATACTTTTTATCACCGTAAGTTATTCAACTTTTCAACGGTTGTTGCACGATGTTGGAAGAAAAGGACTGTAAACTATTAATAAACGCAATGAGGCCATTGTATATGCTGAAAATATGAATGTCTCCCTTTATAAATATATATATATATATATATCGCTGTTTTTTACAAACTGTACACATTGCATTCTTGCTAATTAGCCAAAATATGAACGGAATAAGGAGCAAGCATCGTAACAGAGTAAAATAAATAGGGACAACAGCTTGTCAGCTAACCATTCAGAAACGTCCTGCTGCAACCGAGATGTTTGCACCTCCACCTAAACCTCCGCTGCTTCAGGGTCAGTTTCTGGATCAAATTGATAATATGCTTGAACACATGCATTGCTCTGAGATGACATGTTTATTCGACACTCGTAATCACAGCAAGCATGGTAACGTGACTCTCGCCGGCTCATGCCTGCTCTTCTGCAGGGGGGCGTGGTCAGCTGCTGCTCAAAATTTTCAAAGACGGGCTTGGAATAGAGCGAAAATGAGCGAAACGAGGCATGTCTAAAAAATGATCTGTTTTGTATTTTGAAAAATAAAATGTATAAATATACCTTATATAGGTATGGTCATACACTATATCATTTAAATATAGCATGATAGGTCTCCTTTAAACAAACAATCATGCTCTTACTTCATCATCATCATGCGGAAATGTCGTCATCAGCAGGCCATCACGTGGTTTCCGAAAATAACCGAGTGACACGAGTAGATTTTAGCCGAGACCGGCGGAAAATATGTCTCAAAATTCCGTGTGTGTAAAAAGACGATCCACAAGCAGAAATGTGAGATCCACGAGCAGAGATTTGAGATCCGCAAGCGCATTTTTGGTCGACAAATACAAAATGGATTCACAAATGCCTGATCGAAAGTTGTAAATGTTAAAGAGATATTCACAGATCTTTTTTTTATTTGTGAAAATATTTAGCGTATTTGCAGATCCGTTTTACACTTGCACATTTATTTGTGAGTTTGCAAATCTTTTAAATGCATTTGTGGATGGTGTTTTACATTTACAAATCACATATTTACACACAAATAATTATGAGACATATTTATGCCCATAGATTTTGGATAGATTTACAATGTTCCAAAATATTCAACAATATAAATCTATTCTAGCAGACCTCAACAATGGAATTATGATCATTAGAAATGGCCATGTCATGGGACCTTTAATCAGAGACAAGACTTCTCCATTGTAGATGAACAAATATCTATAAGATGATGTATAGTGCGACATGAAAAAACAGGTTTCTTTATGTTTCTTATCAACGTCATACCCCCATAATCAAAACCATTAGTGTGCATGTAAATGTAATAACAAATATGTATTTATTTCTGACAATTTCTTAAACTTCCAACTGCATTATGCAGAACAAAGCATTTGTGTAGAAACAGTGTCATGATTTAATTTTAATTTGAAGTCTCTGCTGTGATGATTTGACAGAGTCACAGCCGAGCAGATGCTGCCGCAGAGTCTCAGAAGAATAAAACATTTATTGTTCAAATTGAAAATACTAATTAAAATATTTTAAACGCAAATTGGTTGATGTCAGCATCAACCCGTGAACTCTGTCAGGCTCAACTGTGTGTGGGTGTGTGACTACTCTTAGTGTAAAATGACATATAAAGAGAAGGTGTAGCAGCAGCAGCAGGGGTGTAGCGAAGAGATAGCCCCTGCTAGTCTTTGATAATTCTTTAATATTGGCTTGTATTGAATTATTGTTTTTTATTAATGAAGAGCCTGAATAGATGTCTTAAAAAGATTGTTTTGCAAAATTGATGACACAGCAGTGCTTTAAAGCTAGTTGCTAACGTTAGCATGCTACCATGCTCACAATACTTGATTGCTTTGCTTGTGTGCCCCCGTCTCACGGCATTTCGTGTTATAGTCACAACAAAAAAAAATTGTGTCACACACGATTTTAAAAGCAATGTATTTCTTTTGGTAGTATGTTTCGTGCCTGCACCACGTCTTTTTGTCCGGTCGGGTCTTGGAAGACCAGAAGTTGTGTGGTTCATAAAAACATTTTCTTACTCAATATCTTACCCTAAGCCTAACCCTATCCCTTTTATTTTAAATTGTATAATGTCGGAGTTTTTTTGCCGTCCGCGAGGAAAATAAATGGGGCTCAGAGCCTCAGAATACTGAAATCTGTATTTTTTGTGATCTTTTTTTCCTTCTAGTTTGTTATTATTTGGTGCAGGCACGAAACATAGCCTACTACCAATAGAAATACATTGCTTCTAAAATCGTTCTCTAATTTGTTATTATTTACATTGCTTTTAAAATCGTTCTGTGTGACACGAAATAAATGGCGAAATTGTGTTGGTGAACACGAATCAATAGATTAATTTCGTGACTATAACACGAAATGCCGTGAGACTGTGTTGCAACCAGTGCTAATGGGGACCATAATATAGCAAGAAACAATGACAATGCTAACATGTTCAGGTACAATTAGACACTATTTTGGTTTAAATTATCTTGTTGAAGCTAATATTGACTTCCATGAGTTTTAGTAATGATTGTAATAGTGCAGCAGAAAAGGGTTTATTTAATTTTTTTAAACTCCAATCGCTAATTTAACAGCCTTGTGATATTGCAGACTAACTCTACCTTCAAACTTCTTTATACATTTTACAATTGTAGCTTTCTTTGTTTATTGCAAAATCAGTTATATACCATTTTGAAACTCAACCCAAAAGTGACATATGGTTTGTGACACCAATAACCCACCACCTTTTTTCTTTCCCTTCCTCCAGGTGGTCTGTGTTCCTTGGAACAGAGTGGTGTCAAACTTCAGCCTCACAGTGGAGGAGGTCCTCGCGGACACCAACAGCACTGAGGCGGACAGAGCCTGCTCCAACATGTCCTACGGCCTGCTGTCCTGTGTGGCCGGCACCCTCACTCTTGTCCCTTACCTCCGGGTGTCCTCGCTCCCCAAGATTATCCTGCTCCTCCTGCTCTCTGTCACCTACACCGTCATCATGGAGACCAGCGGCTATCGCCAAGCTGTGGGGTTAGACACGAACTGCATGTGTAGAGTTTTTTTCCAATTGTCCAATTTTGTATTTGTTCTTAATTTCTTTTTTTATTTCCCTAAGAAACAGAAAACTCATTTTATGTGTGTGTGTTTCAGAGGAGGTTTTCTCCACACACGGGGGTACGATCCTGTGTTGGCTGCCTTGCTGTTTTTTGGTGCTCTAGCTCTTCATTCAAGACAGCTGGACCTGAAGCTGCGGCTCGACTATCTCTGGGCTACTCAGGTACATCAGTTTGCACAGGGAGCACACCTGTTACAGCTCATACTTGCATACAGCTTTGTCTGTGCACACACTGGGCTCTTGTGCACTGCAAAATAAGTCTTCTCATCAAGTTATGTTTGATACATCTATGAGGGGTTATTCCTTATGAAGAACTGCCAACAAGGTTTTTCTGGCTCAGATTGGCCGGTTATTTAGCGTTAGTTTGTTTATCCTTAGCTCTGCTGCTACAGCTCAATGTTTCGTTGAGCAAGACACTCAACCTCAAATTGTGTTTACGGACAAATATAATCCTCTTTTGCAGGGTTAGATATCTGAAGTAGAATTGCTTGTGGTTTGTCAATATTGATATATGGCTCATGGAATGTAAAGTAAAGTGTTCAAATATACATATACAAAAAGTTATTTATATTTGTTGCCAATTCGAATATTTTAGCTGGTTTCCAAGGCAAATTAACTGGTTTCAAGTATTTTCTAAATCAAGTATTCTTCTTCTTAATTTAACTGCAGCAATATATAATTTAATTTAATATAAAATGTCTCTTAAATACCAATATTGCTAGCTACATAAGAATCCAGTATATATTAAGCTCTCTTGTTATTATTATTGTTATTAATCTTATTATAGTATGTTATAGACCGTTGAAACATGGACTGGAAAAATATGTTGGTTAACTTGCCATTAGAGCGTTCATTTAGACCTTGGTGTAGGCATGATCATACAGTTGGTATGTAGATCATTATAAATGTTATACCGATGTTCCTCGCTGGGTAAGATCATATATTATTGAATAACTGATTAAGTCAAAATATGCGACTTTCTGTTAGTTCATATCTCTTGCGGAATGTATTCATGTGTTTGTTTTTAATTGGATATATACCCATCTCTATTTAAACAATTAACAACAAAAAACACAAAAAGGATGATTTGTGATCGAAACAGGTTGAAATATTCTCACTGAACTGCACTGGAAAAGAGTTTGTTGTATTTAGAAAAAGCTATATATAATACACAATGAATTCAGTGTGTGTTTGAATTGCAGTCTTTTGTGGATCTTGACAGGGTGTATGTTTCTATTTTAAGAATGACAGTGAATGTTGTCTTGTTTGCAAATCATTATCTCCCTCTAGTGATAAGGAAAGGCAATTACATCTTCCTCTGAGCTTTGAGCCACATTAAAGGTTCATTGTATCTAGACAATAGAGCATCAGTTTCACTTTGGAACTACATCCTTTATGCTTCTATAACAACTCATCTCTCTTTTGTCCACGTGTCAATTGTTTGATGGCGTCCAGGCGGAGGAGGAGAGGGGGGACATGGAGAAGGTGAAGCTGGACAACAAGAGGATCCTGTTCAACCTGCTGCCGGCTCATGTGGCTCAGCACTTCCTCATGTCGAACCCCAGGAACATGGTGAGCATCACAGACATGCCACGACTCGTCCACCATGAAGGAGCATTAGTCTGACTCTGAACAGGGTTAACACGTCTGATTCCAGCAAAAACCTCCTGGTGTTTCCTGATAAACAAGGAAGTTGCTTTTTTGTTAACATGATGTTCAGGTAAAAACCCCCCCCAGACATTTAGGTTAAAGCAAATGGCAAAACTTCATTGAAAGATACTTTTTATTATGACTTTAAGATCATTAACTCCTGACCTGATTTTGCTTGTCACCCTTCAATACGTAAGTAATTAATGTCCTGTTGCAAACAGTTCACTGAAAGATGAATCACCCCTCCTGCCTGAAGCCTGGAGAGGTTCAAGTGCACAGGAGCACACAAGAAAAATACTAGGAAAAAGTCGAAAAATAGAATCAAAATAATATTATTTAATTCTGGTTCACATCTTGTGACCTATTAAATTCATCCTATGACAAATCTGGAGATCCTGCCCCCAACGATGATTTAGGTTGCCTACAGTATAACCATTGTTTTAACTCCACAATAAATCATTCAGACTACTTCTTCTAACTGTATGTAAGTCAGGGCCTGTGCTTTCACAGCAATAAACCGATGGAAATATATGAATAAAACCAAAAATATGAATGCACTGTTAAGGAGCTACAACATACTGTATTGTATATTAATTCATTAAGAAGGAACCGCTAATATGAACGTATTCAAACATTCAATAATGATGACGGAACAATATCTTTACATTGTATATTCTATATTATAGAACATATTGTTATATTTTAAATACATACATCAGAAATACTAGAATTCAAGTATGTGCATTTTGGAGTACGAAAACCAACTAGATATGATATGAGTATTATACGCCGCCTGATACACTTTTTTGTACTTATATCAGTACCCGCAGTACCACTGAATTATAAAGACATCTCCTGCTAACGGCATGAAATACATAAGTGTGATCAATACAAAATATTCGATTTAGACTTTGTTATTTGTAAGCACTTTGGTGATATTACACCCTAAGTGTAATGAGATGTGTTTTTCCTTACACTCCTGTCAGCAGCGGAGCTAAAAATGATCTTGGGGTGGATCTCTTGGGTGATGAAGTTATGCACACAGTCATTCTCATTGCCGCTGGCCTGCTGGTGCTAAAGCCAGTTTACACTGCCAGCTGATGTTTTCAAATCTGTCATTGTTTTCAACCAAATTACAGTTACAGGCTTTTCTGTTTGAACTTCCCATATTGAAAAGACATAAGCCCCACAAGTGTTTCAATGGGAGAATATTCCAGCTGTTGAGGACAGGGGCGCTGCCTGACCTGAACATGTGTTAGAGTGTGAGAGCTGACAGCTGTGTGTCTGTGTCCACTGAGTGATGCACATCCCCTCCACTGATCTCTGTTCCTTCCTCGCCCCCCTCTTCCCTTTCTCAGTGATGAAAACATACATCCTTTCAGGACATTCAAAGCCCCTCAAGAGTACAAGCTCAGTTTGTAAACTCTAACGCTGTGTACAGATTCTCCAGGCAACACAACTGATCGTATGGACATTTTTGGTTGGCAATGTCAATATTTAGTACCTAAAACGTATGAATGTACATCCTGTCAGGGTCCCTTTTTAAATGATAACCAAGGGCAACAAAGCAGACCCAAATTATCCTGTTAAAAGCTCAAATATGCATTACATTTATATATATTTTTCAAAATCCTTGAGGCAAAAATGTGGCAAACTTTGATTTTACATTCATTCTAAAATCAGCTTAGCATTGCCAAATATATATTACTTTGTGAATATCTATCATACATGGTTGCATTCACGAGGGGATAATTGTTTGTATGGTACAAAGCATTCATTAAATACAAGACACCTAATATTAGAAAACAGCTTTAATTTGCAAGCCCTAATTGAACAACTTAAAAAAACAACTCAGAGCTATGGTAGCATAATGAGCTCAAGAATTACAAGAACATTGACCGCAAGGGGGGTTTTAATGATGCAAAGTTTACACCTGCAAGAATCCTGGGCTGAAGTGTCCACGATATCAACACAGTGACATCATCCGGTGTTACTTGACAGAGTTCTTGCAGAGCTACAGGAGATATATTTTAAGATGAATATTTGCATTGCTTTGTTTTGGCTTTCTATTATCATCAATGAACATTTTGATGAGTTGAAATCAAGTCTATGACATGAATCCATCATAACAGATATTTATTTTCTCATTCGAATTTGGCCCTTTTTAGTTTTAAATAGCTTTCTGGACGACACTGCAGCACTATGTGCATGCATGGATGCATCACTCATAGGCTACGGCCGCACACACAGTGCAGGTTATAAGGTTACATGCATTGTTAGTTTAGGTCCTGTCATGTGAATAACAGAAAGATACATTAGGTGGTCCTTATCCCTCAACAATCAGAGGGCTGTGCATCAGACGGTGCAGGGATCATCTGAGGCTGAGACTAGTAAACACTGGGAGCAGGAAGTCAGGAAGTTCGTTTCCGGCACATTGGTGAGCGCTCGCAGCTACAGTGTATAGAAAGGCTTCCTCTCTTTCCTCTGGGCTAAAGTTCACCATACACTGTATTCATAACGCAGCGCTGCCAGGAATACAAAGTTCCACCGCTCCAACGTAATAAAAGAATATTTATTTTTGTTGCATGGGAACTACAGTGCCTTTCGTCTGTTGCTGGACTTAAATGGAACCAAATGGGTCCCAGTTCTCTTTGGTTCTTTTATTTGACATTCATTAATAACTCGGCACCTGATTTGCTGAATTTGCTCTCACAGACAATGTGAAAATGAAGTTCTTTTGAATTGTCTTAACAGTCAGCTGCAATGCATCTGTCTTTTATGTTATTTTCTAACTACTGGTTATCCCACGGGAACTCTATTCAAGCATCCAAATACATCTTAATTCATTAAAAGTATGCATTATGTGCAAGTAATACAAAATCACAGTAAGAACTTGGATGTAGAATATATGGTGAGAAAATCATTGTCTGAATCCAATGCTCAAGTTTAACACAAGTATAAATCTGAGACAAAACACATGAAAAATACATAATTATTGACTAAAGATGAATAACTGTTGATGAAATATTTTCAAGGTCCATAACTTTGACCCAGTTTATCAGTTTTCTCGCTGATAACAGGCTTGCAACCTTGCTGCTTTGCTCTCAGTGTTTTGTCTCCTTATTCCTTCCCGTTGGCATCAGCTGATAGAGATAAAGACATGGGACTGGGTGAGAAATCTTTACGTCAAGCGCTGTGTCACTTTGTGTCTGCAGCAAAAGTCGTTCTTCTTATAAATCTTCAATTGTTGTCATCAATCAAGTTTGAGCTCTTCCGTGTCTCATTGTGTTTCGACTCCATGCTCCAGAAGTTTTCATTACAATTACCATAGTAAAGACCATATGAATTGCACCTTGTTACCAGTACGTTGAATGTAAATCTGAGGTTTTTACCAGGATTAATGTGTACAATATGAGTTCAGTTAAAGGGCTGACCCGTGTACAATTTTATTGAATACAATTGTGTGTGACAGCACTTGAAAATGGCATACAAAAAGTATAGTATATTTCTCTGTTAGTCTGGATAGTCCACAGAACACTTTGAGTTTTGTGTGTGACTATTTCCTCAGGAGAATTTTTTTTAAAAAAAAAATTTAAATGTTCGAGGTTACGGACACTTTTTTTTTTACAATTCGTTCCTTCGTATAGGCAGACATCTCAAAGGAAGATATCTCAGAACTTATTGGGACGAAAACTAAAACCAGTTAATGAATGCAGTTTTGAATAATTGTTTTTCCCCTCCAGGATCTGTACTACCAGTCCTACGCTCAGGTCGGAGTGCTGTTCGCCTCTATCGCCAACTTTAATGACTTCTACATCGAGCTAGACGGCAACAACATGGGCGTCGAGTGCCTTCGGCTTCTCAATGAGATCATCGCTGACTTTGACGAGGTGAGAACATTCTTGATGATGTATCGTAAATCAGTTTTTATGTATATCTTTACCCCATGTTGACCTTTTGAGAATCTGATGTAAAGCTCTGGTGCAATATGACCTCAATAACATCATTTTTAAAGATGACATTGTGGCCACGACGGTCAGAAACATACTGTGTTTATCAACGCAGCATACCATAATAAGCTATGGTTGCTGGTGGGAAAGTCCTCCAAATTAAGGAATTACTTACAGATGACTTTTGGCCTGCTTGAATCTATAATCAGCATCTTGAAGCATTCATTTGCTCAAACACGCCAACATATTACATTTTACCAAGACAACCTATGATATATAAGAACTAACACTTTATTCCAATTTGAAAATAGTGGTAATGCTTCCCCCTGTTTTCCTATTTGTTTCCCACCTTTCAGCTGATGGACAAGGAGTGCTACAGGGATATCGAGAAAATCAAGACTATTGGCAGCACATACATGGCTGCAGTAGGGCTGGTTCCTACAACTGCCTCCATGGTACACCTTTCGTAACTATATTAAGATTCTGTGTAAACTTTTCTGTGTGTTTGCAGGGAATCAGCGCATTGAAAAAAAAAATCAAGTGCACACGGCCACTTTGAGAGGCCTAGTATATGCAGGTAGCTATTTCCCGTGTCTTGATATTTACAATGCTATCACGTTTCACCCCACAAATCCTCCGTGAGGGATTACCGGCCTCTGTGGCATCACCATATTTTTCGTGCATTTTGCATTCGGAAAAATGCTTTAAATCCTGCAAAGCTGACAAACAAAAGGGCCCTTTCTGAAACTTTTGCAAACTTAACAGTCAGTCACAAAGGTGGTTTCACTTTAGAAAGAAAACAACAGGTGCGCCCTAGATTGTAATGTGTATAATAACATAAAGGAAACACCTCTGAAGGGTAATATCACTTCCTACATTGGCTGTTAGCATGCCTGTATGTGCATCAATGTGTCTTTTTCTGATATGTCTGTGTTTTTCTGATTCACAGGTGAAGAAGTCCATCACTTCACATTTATGCACAGTTTCAGATTTCGCCATCGAAATGTTTGACGTCCTGGATGCCATCAACTACCAGTCTTACAACGACTTTGTCCTGAGAGTGGGTGAGCGAAAATACACACGCATGCACAAACACACAGCTAGAGCTGGTGACCTATTGCACTGGGCACCACTGACGCTCAGTGCCAGTAAGTAAAGGGAAATGCATCACAGAAAGAGCGAACCCTGCAGGAAGCTCGTCACATCGAGACCTGAAGTTGTGGGTTCCATTGTGTTGGGTATCCTGTGGGGAGCCTGCGGCAGGAGCGCTTGTTTAATCCCAGCGTAGTCTGGTGTACACAGTGCCATCCTGTCTGAAAACTGCGGGGCTCAATGTGTGTGCTTGGCTAAACCCCCATTGCAGAAATGCAAGATTTGGTCATTTGCGTAATGCTGGATTTCGAGGAAGTGCACAAAAACAAAGATTGGCCTAGTTTCAATTCAGCATGTGCCATGTTGCTTTCCAATATCTAAAACCTGTAGAACTGTGACTGTAAAGATGAAGCAACAACATTGATTTTGCATGGACATCTGTGATGTAATTTATTTTTGCATTACTCAAGTTGTTTTGAGTATAGATGCTTGCTTCGATAAAAACAATAACAACAAGAAAAAAAGAAATCTGTCTCACACTGGATAATTTTTCGGGATGTGCAGCGACCACTTTGTCACAGATGTTAAACTGTACACATATTTGTTACTTAGCATTCAACAGCCTGATCCCCTTTAAATTGCATTCTCAGACAATGTTAATGCATTTAGTTTGGATGGATGAGTGGGTGAAACATGTGACTTTCACCCAGGAGACCAGCGCTTGTGTCTCATCTGATCTCACCCTAAAATCAGTGTTGACTTCCATTATATTCAATATATAAACAAATAAAAATCAGCCTAAACCTGTGCATTCATTTATTAAACACTTTAAGATGTGTTTTTCACCCCCCTCGTTTTTTGTCCAGGTATCAATGTGGGTCCAGTGGTGGCAGGAGTAATTGGAGCCAGAAGACCTCAGTATGACATCTGGGGAAACACAGTGAACGTAGCCAGCAGGATGGACAGCACTGGAGTACAAGGAAAGATACAGGTACACTGTGGTCTTCTAATATCAATTAATATTACCATCAAAAAGGCTCAAGACAGACCTGTTCAAAAAGGACGGGATTAAAAACCGAAGGACAGAAAAAACAATTTGTGTCTGTAGGAAAATGTCAGTTTAGTTTTTAAAAGCAACAATTTATTGTCCAAAGCACTCTCTGTAGCTTTCTGAAGTCTGGTTATTTAAGGGGAAGTAACCATGTTTGGTATCAATGTCTCACACCATATATGGCACCCTGTACCACAGTCTGGTACACCACAGAAGTGCTGAGTGGGTAGATACACTGTTATTTATTGAGAAATAGTACCAACGCCTAACTGGTTGTGCAGGTTAACGATGACACTTTGGAAATAGCCGGGCTAGCTGTTTACACGTTTCCAGTCTTTATGCTAAGCTAAGATAAGCTAACCACTCCTAGATGTACACATTAAGTAAGCAGACACAAATGGTATCAATCTCCCTATCTTTTAGTCATAAATAACGTTTTTTTATTCTTAAATATCCAGTCCTTTGGGGTGCTTTTCGGTGAAAGCATTGCAGCGTATTTGAGATCTTCTTTGCTTTTTCAATGTTCCCTCTCCAGGTGACAGAAGACGTCCATCGTATCATCACGGACCACTATGACTTTGTCTGCCGGGGCCAGGTCAGTGTTAAGGGCAAAGGTCAGATGCTCACATACTTTCTGGAGGGTCGCAGGCATGGCAGCAAGCCATCTCAAACCAATGCTGAGCGCCGCTCTGGCGCGCTCAACCCGGGCAGCGTGTGCACCAGGCTAAGCCCCGCCCCCACCATCACCACCTACGCCACCACCAGGAACCCGAGCCCCGGCATGGCCAAACCAACCACCTCCACCAGCATCACAAGGTACCTGCCCGCTGTCCCCACGGCAACGCTGTGATGGATGCTGTCTCCATGGTGATAGTGGAAATACAGAAAAAAAGAGTGGAGGTGGGGAAAATGACGAGATAGAATGGAGAGTTTATTAAAAAGAGGAATAACACCAGCTGACCTCGACTCTTCTTCTACTGTCTGTGGCAGGCAACTCATACTCTGACCGTCCAATGGGAGGCCTGGATTGCGTTTAGGACTGGAGTCTCAATCAGACTCTCTCTCACTCACTCAAGCCCTGTTTGTTGTCTCACGCCGTGGAGTGTCGTGAACAGGATCCAGGAAGCTTTTTGCCACGTTGCTTTGTGACCAATCAAAGGCCAAGGGTGTCTCCACGATTTCTGAGTCGACTCCCAGAACTGTTTCCACAACTTTAACAATCTAAATAAGCATCAAAATAAAAACAATTGCACAACTGTTAGTGTAGCACGCAAGCCTCTCGCAACGACATTCAAATTCATTTAACAACTTTAGCTGACCCTTTTCTCTCAGTATCAAACCAAATCAGTGCTGTTGCCTTAGCGAGCACTCCTCACAAAGATTTTCTTGCCATCTTTTCGTTGCTATCTTTTCGTTGCCTTTTCGATTGATTTATTGGAAACCAACTCTGATGACTTAATTACAGGGGCATTGTAGTCCAAGAGATATATGTTTTTAAAGTGGATGAAGCCAAATGTATAATTGTAAATGGCAGTTGAAGGTTAAACTCGCCAAAATACGACAGGGCATTGCCTTCAATCATTTCCTGGACGTTTGTTCCCCCCCACCTGAACCCTCGGACGGCACATGAGGTAAACTCTTGATTCCCTGAGCCGAGCCGCCCATGGTCTCTAAGTGCATGATGCCACTGCTGCACCTCAGTCCCGTTTGCTGTCTGTTTCCCTGTGATGCTTGACTTCCAGATTCTTCCTCGTCAAAGTGTAGCAATAAAAGCGGTTCGTCTCCTCTCTCAGCCCCTTGCATGTAGCCAGCTGGATCCTAGTTTGACCTAATAGTGTATGTAGCCAATAGAGTGTGCATAGCTAGCCACACCAGTGTGTATCTCCTCAAGGGATTCTATTTAAAAAAAGAAAAACATTTTTTCTGCGTGCTTGGTATTAAGAAATATTTTCTATTGTTTAAAAAATCCTGTTATAGTATTTTTTATGAACTAAAAAGCTGCTTTGGTCGAGAGAAGAAAACTGCTGTTTAAGGGGAGACACCCAAACCTCCGTGTCTGGCCTCCTCATACAAATCCAGATGATTTATTTTATGGAATAGCATGCAACTCACAGTACGGCTTACCATAGCCATTAACTATCCTTTAATCTGTTCTAGCATGCACTGCCTGCCAGCCTGTGGCTCTTACATGCATGCTTTGATGGAACATTCTACAGGCCGAGCAGCGGACACAGTGACTCTGTTTAATGTAGTCCTCATGCATGCGCTAACGGTAGCCGTCCTCTTGAATGTAAGGTGCTTTTTTTGACCCGTGTCTTCTTCAGGAGCTTAGTGTGCGGAAGGACTTTTTCAGGGCGGTTTGACATCAGGACGGGGGTCCCTCCTCCTCCTCCTCCTCCTCCTCCCCGCCCCTGCTGTAGTCAACAGGTAGCTGGTTTTCAAATGTGCCAACCTATTTTCATAAACATATCAAAGTTTTTTGGTGTTGAGCTGTAGCACAACTGAATGTGTGGCTACGGATATTGTCGATTTCCTTCTGTTGAATGCCTGTATTTTTACAGCTGTTCTTGAGCAGTTTTGTAACTCAAATGATAGAAAGAGTTGATTTTTGGGGGGATTTATTCAACACCGTAACCTGAACTGAAATGATGTTGTTGTACTATTTATCATATTTTAAATAGATTTACTATATAGTAGCTTAAACGCTTATTTTGAGTTTTGAAAGAGATTAAAAATGAGGATTTTTATACACTTGCTTTAAACAGTTGATGGAAAGGAGTTGTGTACAATATTTTTCCTGTAAATTGGATATTTTCATACTGTATGATACGGGTTTCAATTGTTATATGTAGGTATTACTTGTTATTATTGTACATTGTAGAGCCTTTTCAGAGATATACTATGAATGACCCGATATTTGTCAAGTTATTTTGTTGAAGATGTATTTATGTATTTATGTGAATGTACATTTGGTTAAAGATGATATTTTATACTAAGTGTTTGCACTGCGATGATATTGACGTATTATGATTACAAAAATAAAGCCAGCGGGGGATGTGTCTCCTAGAGTAAAAATCCATCTTTCTATGCTTGTTATCACACACACACACACACACACACACACACACACACACACACACACACACACACACACACACACACACACACACACTGCATACCGCAAACCGAGAGGCCATCACACTTGGTTATGTAGTTACATAACGGTAAAAAACAGAGGGGCTGATGTAAGTTTGGAGCAACACCGGGGTCAATGTCAGTTTGTTGTTGGAGAAGCCTCCTGCTGGTGTTGTGAAAATGTCTGCTAACAGAAAAACTAGACAGCATGAAGGTAGAGTGTGTGTGTGTGTGTGTGTGTGTGTGTGTGTGTGTGTGTGTGTGTGTGTGTGTGTGTGTGTGTGTGTGTGTGTGTGTGTGTGGTGTGTGTGTGTGTGTGTGTGTGTGTGTGTGTGTGTGTGTGTGTGTGTGTAGATAGCAGATACTGTACGGACACATGTAGATAAACAGACTACTGCTTCTGGTGGTCAGTGCTACTGTAGTAAAGGTTGAGTTCAAGGTCAGAGATGTTTGGGAAAATGTGTTTATTTTGAA
The DNA here is from genome assembly GCF_902827115.2 of Pseudochaenichthys georgianus. Lineage (NCBI taxonomy): Eukaryota > Metazoa > Chordata > Actinopteri > Perciformes > Channichthyidae > Pseudochaenichthys > Pseudochaenichthys georgianus. The sequence goes on along the minus strand of NC_047506.1, from coordinate 31,610,341 downwards.
TAATTCAACTTTAATTAATCATTTGGTTAATATCATTTAGGTTAATGGCACAATTCAAAGCAATGTTATTGAGTTTTTCACAAAAAAAATAACCAAAGCGTTACCAAAATAGGGGGGGGAATGTAATACATAGTTATCTACAATACAGTGAACAAGATAAAAGTGACATGGTACAAAAATGCAAGTATATAAAAATGTGTTTTTTGGAAGAGATTTAAGAAAAGTCCTTTGAGAACGCATTTCAACAATTGAGTGTACAAAATATGAGAGGTGTTTTTGTAGTGAAATCAACTTTTCTAAGGGCCCAAGTTGATGTAATCAAGTTTGACGTAAAATGTCATAAAAAAAAACTAAAACACCAGCTGTTGGACATTTACTTGCTTGACAAAACACACATTACCACACACCTCACAAATGAACGTTTATGGTCTCTACTCCACTTTAAATTTTAAAAGTTTAAGCAAAGCTTGACCAAACAACATCAGATGGTTAAGAGTCCAACAGTCAGTAGAGTTTATGATTGACCGTTACAGCACCAAAACACATTTCCAGTTAAGTAGGCCAACTAGCCTTTTTCAAACTGTTTGACACTAAGCAGTAGAAAAAGCACAGGTGCAATCAGTTACCTTAATCATGGCTGCGGTTGGCTCATCATTCATGTAATAAATCATACCTGTTGATTTCCTGCTCTTAACCCCGGTTAATTAAGGCCGCCCGTCACATAGAATAAAATAGAATAGAATAGAATGGGAGGGATGAAACCCTCTTTAATGGTCACACATGCAGAGCACACAGCAAAATGTGGCCTCTGCATTTAACCCATCCTAGTACCAGGAGTCTACTAGGAGCAGTGGACATCAGTGTAAGTGCCTGAGTGTGTGAGTGTATGAGAGGAACAGCACATTGTGACATTTCAAACTGGATAGAGACATTTGTGTTAACAGTATTTTTGATTTATAATGTTTGGTTTGCAAAAGGGTTTACAGTCATCACTATTTAAACTTTCTCACGCAATGTGGGTTATTCCCTTGAGCAAAGCCTGAAGAGCATAAATTGCTCAAAACTTTAAACAGAAAACACTTGCAACAGTCTTCAAACATCATGTATGCAAATGGAGAGTTGGAATCAAATACAATTTAAAATGGTCACACGTGCCCACACTATTTCCCTTTAATCACAGTAGTGGGTAGCTAATGTATCAGCCGAGTTCCTGCAGACTGAGCTACTATCATACTGTAAACGTCAAAGACCTAAGGGTGGAAATAAGAACTAAGCTAGTATCTGCCTGATTCAGCCCTTTGGATAGTCATAAAAGGCATAGATTAATTTGAATGCAGAACTACAGATCTTTTCTTCCGGGGGAAACTCCTGGTTGTTAAAAGATTGTACAAAAACAAGTCCTTGGTTTTAAATCACTTTAACTTAGATATGGCATCTGGGAATGAGAACCTCCTGGTGCGTAGCTTGAGGCCATTGAGCTCAAAAATACTTTGGGAACACTTGGAAATGTTTAAGGGCAAGTACAATTTATGGACCAATGACTACGTGACTGTAGCCAATTCCTTCCAAAACAACTTCTGATCTGTTATGCTCAGGTTAAGTTAGTTAAAAGGAACAATGACTGTTGATTAAAAAACAGGAACAAAAGCTGAACCTTCTGGTAAAAACAAGTCATTATTTTATTTCTCTGATTAGTCTTTTTCTATGCACTGGAGGAGTCAGGAGTGTGAGAAATGTGTCAGTATCTCAGTGTGTTATACATATTTCGGTCTCACTTCACCCCCAACAAAGGAATCTAACAAACAAACAGGGGGTTTTAAAAGGAAAAAGAAAGCAAAACAAACGTGAGGTCTTATCATTGTGTCTGTTTTGTGTCTCGCTGAGTGCGAAGGGATGTTTCAAGTCCTGTAGCAGGAAGAATCGACTTCCAAACATTCATCAGTGATGTTAAACTGTTTGTGTGGTTGTTTGCTGCATGGTGTGTGTATAGCAAAGCAGCTGGAAGTGCTGTGGCATGTGGAGCATCCTGATTGACAGGTTGTCATGGCAACACAACACGATCTTGCCCTGACACGAAACCACGGGGTTGTGTTTTTCAACGAGTAAACGATAAACCAGTCGGCCTCCTTCATGTTCATCTAATAGCTTTGTGATTCATGCTGCACATGTTGTGTGTAATCACTTCAGAGGATGTCCATACATTTACAGCCTGTGTGTGTGTGTGTGTGTGTGTGTGTGTGTGTGTGTGTGTGTGTGTGTGTGTGTGTGTGTGTGTGTGTGTGTGTGTGTGTGTGTGTGTGTGTGTGTGTGTGTGTGTGTGTGTGTGTGTGTGTGTGTGTGTGTGTGTGTGTTTACCACCTGCTGGATGTTACGATATAATCAAACACGCCCGGTCCAGAAGTGACAACGTAAACACTCACACACAGTAGATAAGCGAGCGGAAGGGGGCCTGTTCAGGCCTTGTTTTTAGCTGTGTTGCAGCCCATCAGCAGCTTGAGTCAGGGGCTGACGAGTGGAGTTTAGGGTAGTGACGCAGCCAATTGACCGGGGGGTTAGCGATAGTATTTCTGCCCCCGCTCCTCCCACGCACTGCTTACCCAATGATCCCATGTGTCATAACATCCCTTACTGTAAACCCTACTGGAATTTGGATACTTGAGCGTAGGATGAAAAACTCAACCCCACTGCGCAAGTGTGTGTACAAAACTCAGTGTATGTTCATTTTTCAGTTGCACGCCTGTCTGTTGATCTCTGTTTGTATTCATGTTTAAGTAAGTGCATTTGTGTGTGTGAGTGAGGCCAAAGAAGTGGTAAACTTTCAGCTGAACATCAAACACGTGTTAAGTCTGCAGCATAAAGTTGAGAGCAAACATGACTCTCTCATGGTGAAAATAAAGAAGCCCTGCTCTCCTGGTCCCCGAACTGGTTGTCAAAGCATCTCTACCACTCAAAATAATGATGAGCTTTTTGGTACCAAACCAGAAAATGTTTATGAAATTGAAAAGTTGTAACTAACGGCTATATAAATTAATAATTTGTATTGGTTACTGTAGCTCTCTTTTGTATTCTATTCAAAATTCAAACTTCCATTCAAACATGCATCGATGTTAAATATTCAATCTGTGAGAACACCATTCTGTGCACGATTTTAAAAATATATCGTATGTCTGACCTACTGCATGCCCTATTATTCATACAGGCTTTATGTTGGTGTCTTCACTACATTAATGAATCATGGCAAAAGGAACGTATTTCTTTTACTGTAAAATACAGCAGAGACATGTGTCTTTCAATCGCAACCTGATCTCACCAGAATGCGTGACTCCACCACGACTCCTTTACACCACAATGCGTGGTGGAGTCACGAACTTTGTTACATTTACGTGTCGGCACCACGCAAACAACCCCAATGTAAAGTGAATGAGGCTCCTTTGTCGTGGTGCACACACACGCATTTCTACAACGTCCCGCAGTGAGCTTTTATTCTATACAACGTTTTTAAATCTACTTTATAGCTTGTAGTAACTCACGGGAGGCTTCTTTTATTTTTTTTGTATTCATAATTATTTTTATTTTTCGTCAGAATGTAAAAATTACATTAGTTACGAATTTGTGTTCTCAAAAAACAGTGCATTGTGTGTAATGCAACTGTGATTTTTATTAAATTAGTTAGTTTTTAAGGAAGGCCAGAGCTTCAGCTGTGTCAAATAGATTGTTCCCTTTAGTTAACGTTATTTAAAAGATAATGATCATGTCCCCTGTATTGTATTACGAGCGTCCATTCCCATTGGATAACGGAGAATTTTACACCCGGAAGTAAGTAGCCTATTCTCCTTACTGTCGATTGATTTTACAGTGATATCTGCACTACTCATCGACTAAAAAACACCAGATTGTCCTTGTTAATTACACAACATTGATTGGTTTGAATTGTGTACAATGCTTTTGTATTTTCCCCCTTCGATTCGGAGAAACAAATATTTTTTCGGAGTTTTTGGACGGCAGAAGACACTACATTACCCAGAATCCTCAGCTATCGTTTGGGACTACACCATGTGCTTAGCTTGACAAACCCCCTGATCAGTCCTCAACCTCTGTGATTGGATGCGCGACGTTTACACAGAGCGTCCAAAAGGACTTTGAAATGGAATGAAACCCATCTACGGCACACTATTCAAAACAGGAATCGAACGTGTCCTACCCCCCTCCCCCCCTTAGGTCACAGGCTCCTCCAACAGTGCTACGCAATAAAACAGATACACAGAAAAAATAGTGAAATAGTGCAATAAGAGTCTATATACAAGTGATTGGAATATGATATATTAGATAAATAATTTCTAAGTAGCAGCCAGATGAATGTTATTTCTAAATTCAGGTGTTTAATAATCGTATAGCCTGTGGGATGAAGCTGTCTCTGTGTCTGGTGGTTTTAGTCCGGATGCTGCGGTACCGCCTGCCAGACTGCAGCAGACAGAACAGTTTGTGGCTGGGGTGATGGGGTCTTTTATAATCCTGAGGGCTTTCTTTAAGGTTAACCTGGTATTTTTACTCCACTACATTTATTTTAGTTACTTTACAGATTTGGATTAATGATGTGAAATATAAACAACCCTTAAATCAGACTTTAGTTACACCTGAATGAAATTCAGTGAAGGTGATTGTCAAGTGCCAACAATCAGGAGCAACAAGTCCTCCAACTCATACGACCAAATGGGTCGATTGTTTAAGCCCTTATTACGACCAAATATGTCGTTTGTTCAAGCGCTTAATACGACCTATAATTACGTTTGAAAATTGTCGGCCTCGAGTGCTCCCGTTGAATGCAAACGTTACAGAGGGTTGTTTATTCACAAATAACCCTCTCTGTAAAATCCTAAATTGTAGGATAGTTTGGCCATTAAAACGCTTTATGATTAGATTTCTAGCGAGAAGTATATATTGTACTTTTAGAATCCACGTCCAGTCGATATGTAGGATCTATAGTTTGATAGATATTACGAAGATGATTTGAGATTTCGTCAGGAGAACGTGTATATGCGGCAAGCTTCCATGTAAAGTTACGGGTTGAAAACAGTATTTCCGGTCTCGCCGTTTTCATAATAAAACCAATGATCAAATGATTTAACAGTGATATCTGCACTACTCATCCACTAAAAAAACATCAGTTTATCCTCGTTAATTATATGACATTAATTGGTTTAAATTGTGTACAATGCTTTTGTGTTTTTCCCATAGGTTTTTCTCTTTCGATTCTGAGAGACACATTTCTTTTTTCAGAGGTTTTGATAGGCTAAAATCACGCCGCAATGCACGTCGGGATATGGTGTGTATGTGATATGAAATCGGAAAACATTAAAAAAAATAATAATAATACTTTATTCCGAGTGTTCTTGATTTTCTCTTTGAAAGTCATCACATAACGGCATTGCAATACACGGTTCGGCTGCATTAAATATTACATACCTGCCCTAGATATGTATTTATAGAGCCCTGATCAGAAGACCTTTTGACAAACTGGAAGAGATGCCGCCAAAACTGAATACGTGACGTGGACCATAAATATATCAACAATTAAACAACATCTTCCATTTCTTTTCACACAATACGTCTCCTTGCAGTATCAACACTAATTCGGCTGACTTTTATATTTGATCCAATTAGTAGATCTGTCTGTATTTACACCATAACGGTGCACAGCTGATAGAAAGGGACTTTTTTGTAGTTTTTAAAGATATTACTGATTTTCTGAACTACCTTTCCAACTCCTCATGCAGTTGACTGTTACAGGTCTATACAGGTTCATGGTACAATGCATAAGCTTCACATCGAGAGACTGAAACTGTATTTTCCTTTACCGTTCTGTTTTAAACTCACAATAAAGTGAATAGTCATATTATGTACGATATGTTTTATTAACTAGACCACTGGTCTAAACCGCACCTCCTAGTGGTTAAAGCACGTTATTGAATGTAGTTGTTGAATAAGTTATATTTATTTAGTTATTGATGAAAACATTTAAATATTAAGAGTAGCCTACATACAAAATAGGGGTCAATGATAGAAATATAGAATGGAAAATATCTAGAAGATACTGTAGTGATCTCTACAATAAAACAGTTTAGTGCAGGACGTCCAAAGATATTAACAGGAGGATGTGCAAAACAGACAAACTGATAAGGCTGAATTTTACTCAGGTGTAACTAAAGTCTGATTTAAGGGTTGTTTATATTTCACATAATTAATCAGAATCTGCAAAGTAACAAAAATAAATGTAGTAGAGTAAAAATACCAGGTTAACCTCTGAATTGTAGTGGAGTAGAACAAAGTAGTACATGCTGCTGTAACAAAAACATTTCCCAACTTGGGATCAATAAAGTATCTTATCTTAAGATGATCGATGGCTACTGCCATATTTGCTAAATGTGCATCTGAACCTTGACAAGTGCATGTTTCAGGCTTATCAATTAACAACAGGAGGGGTCACAGACATAAGACCAGCTGTCATGTGGTATTAATGCTGCCCATTATGGACACAAGCAATTTTCACCCATGTATTAATTATATGTTTTAAATTTGATAACACCAATGTGTTTCGTGTCCCCTAAACCTCCAGGGATGTATACAGTTTAATACTGGCAACTTCTAATTGTGGGAAATACGAAAACGTCTTTTAAAACTACATTTCCCAGTAGAGACGTGCCATAGAACATGTTGCGAAACACACAATAGCCAGCAAATGTAATTCTGGGGGGGAGGGCCGGGCTGGACCCGTCCAAGTCCAGTTTTGGATAGTCTGGCGTGGTTCCATTCCATTTCAAAGAGCTTTGACGCTCAGCGTAACCTTGTCGCACTGCCACTCCAATATCCAATCACAGAGCTTGAGGGCTAATCACGGGGTTTGTAAAGCAAGGCGGATGTTGTAGTCCCAAACGATAGCTGGGGATTCTGGGTAGTGTAGTGTCTTCGGAAACTCTGTAGTGTCTAAACTCCGAAAAAACAATTTGTTTCTCCGAATCGAAGGTTAAAAACACAAAAGCATTGTACACAATTTAAACCAATCAATATTGTGTAATTAACAAGGATAAACTGATGTTTTTTAGTGGATGAGTAATGGAGATATCACTGTGTAATCATTTGACAGTGTGGGGAATACTTCCGGTTTTATTATGAAAACTTCGAGACCGGAAATACTGTTTTCACCCACGCTAACTTTACATGGAAGTTGCATATACAGTAAATCATCTTCGTATATCTATCAAACTGTAGATCCTACACATCCACTGGACGTGGATTATAAAAGTACAATATACACTTCTCGCTAGAAATCCAATAAAAAAGCATTTTAATGGCCAAACTATTCCACAATTTAGGATTTTCCAGAGAGGGTTATTTGTGAATAAACGACCCTCCGGAGCGTTTGCAATCGACAGGAGCATGTTGTTTCTTACACGACCACTAGAGGGGCTACACTTTAAAACGTGTCTCTGGGTCGTATTTAGCTGCTGAACAATCGACCTATATGGTCGTTTATTGTAGGAGGACAGGCTGATCAGGAGAGATATTTGATAGTTGGTGCTTGAGAAGACTACATATTTATCTGCAGATCCGTTTAAAGCATATTCATTACTCGTTATTCTCTAATAGTTCATTAAAGACTGTATATAATTGCTATTTTGTACATCCCTTTCAAGATTTTCTAAGGTTTATTGACATATCATATACACAACAGTGTAGTTATACAATGAATGAAAAACTTGGGTCACAGGTTCCTCAACAGTGCATTACAAGACATCTATCAATGTGTGTATACTTCCACCATTACACTGTCGTATTCTGCACATTTCTTTAAATAAAGCCTTATTAGTTAGCACATCCTCCTATCAGGCACTAAACTGTTTTACTCTAGATATCATTTGAGTATCTTCTTGATATTTTCCATTCTATATTTATATAATTGACCTTCTACTTTCACACTATTTTGTATGTACTCTTAATATTTAAATGTTTTCATAAAATATAACACATTCAAAAGTGCAAAAATTAAAGACATTAAGAAAAAGGCATTTTAAACAGTCATTAAAAAGCAACACAATCTTCCTGCATTGCAATTACTCTAAACGTGTAATAACGTGCTTTAACCAGTAGGTGGTTTGGGTTAAAAGCATAGGTTAAAAGGCTGTCAAGTTTACAGTGTTAACAAAATAAAATATACTGCTGTTTCCGGTTTAGTTTACGACGAATATTATTTTGTTATTGTTTTGATATTTGTAACACAAAAGCGATGGAAAAAACCCATAGCAACAAAAAAAATATGGTCGTAACATGACCCAGTGGTCTAGTAGTTAATAAAAAACAATAATATCAAAACAAAATATTACTACTAACTTTAGTTAGTACCCGGAAGGGATCTCGGGCGGATGGCCCGGGGGCAAGGTAGAAGCCGAGAAGGGGGACTCGGGCGGACGGCCCGGGGGCAAGACAGAGTCCAAGGTGTGGGTTATGGAGGGGCGAAGGCCACCACGGCCGGGAAAGTCAGAGGGCCGGGCTCGAGGGCGAAGGCCGTGACTCTCAGGGGCCCGGGATCGAGGGTGAAGGCCGTGGCTCTCAGGGGGCCGGGATTGAGGGTGAAGACTCCGGCTCTCAGAGGGCCGGGCTCGAGGGCGAAGACCGGACAGCTCCGGATGCCGGGCAGGAACCGGTGTCGACCGGACCGGATCCGGAGGCCGGGCAGGAAAGCGCAATGGGACAGCTCCGGAGACCGGGCAGGACCCGGTGTCGGCCGGACAGAAACCGGAGCCGGTCGGACAGGCTTCGGCAGGATCCCCCACGGAAGTGGACCAGGAGTTGGCAGGAACCCCGGCAGGGGAGCAGACGGCGGGACCTCCAACGAGACCGGACCTAGGGTTGGCAGGGTCCCCGGCAGGGGAGCGGACGGCGGGACCTCCAACGAGAAAGGACCTAGGGTTGGCAGGACCCCCGGCAGGGGAGCGGACGGCGGGACCTCCAACGAGAAAGGACCTAGGGTTGGCAGGACCCCCGGCAGGGGAGCGGACGGCGGGACCTCCAACGAGAAAGGAGAAGGAGCTGGCAGGCCCCCCGGCAGGAGAGTAGACGGCGGGACCTCCAACGGGACAGGACATGGAGCTGGCAGGACCCCCGGCAGAGGAGTAGTCGACGGAGCCCCCAACGGGACAGGACCCGGAGTAGGGACCCGAGAGGAGACTCGAGAGGGGAACCAAGGGGGAACTCGAGAGGGGACTCGAGAGGAGACTCGAGAGGAGACTCGAGAGGGGAACCAAGGGGGAACTCGAGAGGGGACTCGAGAGGAGACTCGAGAGGGGAACTAGAGAGGGGACTAGAGGAGTAACTAGAGAAGGGAACTCGAGAGGGGACTCGCGAGGGGAACTAGAGGAGGGACGAGAAGAGGGACGAGAGGAGGGACTAAAGGAGGGACTAGAGCAGGGACTAAAGGAGGGACTAGAGGAGGGACTAGAGGAAGGAACTCGAGAGGGGACTGGAGAGGGAACTCCAGAGGGGACTCCAGAGGGGACTCCAGAGGGGACTCCAGAGGGGACTCCAGAGGGGACTCCAGAGGGGACTCCAGAGGGGACTCCAGAGGAAACTGGAGAGGAAACTTGAGATGGGACTGTGGCAGCTGGAGCCGGAAACCTGGCTGTAAGGTCCGGAGCGGAAGCCTGGACCCTGGCTGTGTAAGCCAGGTAATCCAGTATGGACGCAAAGCTGCGTGGGCCGGTACTGGAGCATTGAGGCATGGCTGCTAGCTTGGCTTTGCGCCTCCTTCTCTTAGCAGCCGCCTGTGGCATCAAAAAAGCTGAATCCGCTGGGTCCATCTTTGGTCGGTTCGTAATGTTACGGTGTATGTTGGAAGCAGGACCCAAATGCAGATATAAACTGAAAAAACTCCTTTATCTCAAGGCTAGGGATATAAACAAAGACAAAACAGAACACTCACCGACGAACTAGTCATGACACAAGACGAACCGACATTGAACACTGGGAGACAGGGGAATTTAAACACAGGGTAACTAGACACAGGTGGGAACAATCAGGGGTGGGGCTGACACTGATGAGCACAGGAGACACACAAGGAGTGACAGGTGAAAACAATCAGGAAATTAGACACACCAGGGAAACTAACGACAGGAGGAAAAACACAGGGAAAAGGACCAGACAATATACCAAGAGGAAAACATGAGGGGGAGAACAGCAAAACACCCAAACCAAGACATAGAAAACGTGACATAACACAATAATCGTAACATGTGTAATATTTAATGCAGCCAAACCATTTATTACAATGCATTCATGTGATGACTTTCAAAGAGTAAAGCAAGCACTGCTGAATAAAGTATAATTTTCTCTTTTACGAAACGTTTTTTTTTCATATGGAATGCAGTTGGAGGTCAACCAATCATAGAGCTTGAGGACTGATCACGGGGTTTGTCAAGCTAAGCACATGGTGTAGTCCCAAACGATAGCTGAGGATTCTGGGTAGTGTAGTGTCTTCTGCCGTCCAAAAACTCCGAAAAAATATTTGTTTCTCCGAATCGAAGGGGGAAAATACAAAAGCATTGTACACAATTCAAACCTATCAATGTTGTGTAATTAACAAGGACAATTTGGTGTTTTTTAGTCGATGAGTAGTGCAGATGTACTGTATTCGTTTCTCGTGCGCACGAGATACTAACCCGTTATCCTGACTTTTTTTTTTCTCCCTGTTTTTTCTTTTTCATGTCCCTTTAGGGGCTCCGTACTTTTCCCCTCCTCTGGGCAGACTTTTTATGTGCTCACAGACTCCTGGTGGACGTTAAAAATAAACGCTTGGTTGATGCCTTGACGTTTTCCTCTCTCGTGTGTACACTTGACAAGGCAGCGTATCGGGCTGTCGGGCTCGCTGTCGGGAGCGGACATTTTTCTCAGGTTGTTGGCTGAATTTCCAGACCTGACGCTACCCACCTTCTCCGCGCTCACCACCAAGCATGGGGTGGAGCACCATGTCACCACCGAAGGTCCCCCAGTCTACGCCAGGGCCCGGCGGTTGTACCCTTCTAAGCTTGCAGTAGCGAGGGCGGAGTTTTCAACCATGGAACGCCTGGGTATCGTCCGTCGTTCTGACAGTCCTTGGGCCTCTCCTCTACACGTCGTTCCCAAGCCGAACAACGGTTGGCGCCCGTGCGGGGATTACCGCCACGACACCTGACCGCTACCCGGTGTATTACCCGGAGTCGCGGGGGTCGACCTGTCGTTCCACCCCGCCACGCTGATTTTGTTTATGGGTGAATTCTGGGGGGGCTTGTGTGGTGACACGTTATGATACATAATTCACCATTGAGATTATTGTGTTGCAACCTGGACCCGTTAGTGAGGGTACCGGGGTTTGAGGTCATTCATGCAAGCTTGTCATGCAGAGCAGCACATGTACTTACCTGTTGTTGATTAATTGATAATAAAGTGTGGAAGTCCTTTCTGATTACACCGCCTCTGACACCGCCTCTGACTCCCGTTCATCGGTTCTACACCACCGTGGTTTCTCCAGATAACGGCACTATACAAAAAAAAAAGGATATACATGGGTGTTTTTTACTATTTAAGTAACATACCACTATTATTGTGCCAAGAAAATAAGCCATATTTATGTTATAGGGTTTATTGAGAAGTCTGTAATGATTTATTACCGCAAACGATCTTTGGTAGCTAACAGCGGCAACCGTCACTTCCCGTGAGGGCGCATTACACTACAGCAGTGCTTCTCAAAGTGTGGTCTGCGGACCACTGGTGGTCCGTGAGTGCCCCCTAGTGGTCCGTGAGTATATTGGTAACATTTCACATTTTAAATAAATAAATGTAAGCTATCCGCACTCTCGCAGGAATATCTCTGCATTGGGGCGAGCTTAACTTTCACTTTCGATTGCATGATATAGCCCAGCGCCACACCTTCATCACACATGATGCCACTTGTTTGTACCATTTTCAGGCGATTTGTAATCTGTTCTAGAAAAACGATGTGATTTTGGATATTTGTGGAGTTAGGTGGTCCGCGAGTGTTTTTGTATTGGTTAAGTGGTCCTTGGTATGAAAAAGTTTGAGAAACACTGCACTACAGGCTCAAAATTCGCGCATTGTAAAGTTAGTATTTCAAGTGAGACAGAGCAGCTTACTCCTATCGTTAGCTAGAAGTATACTTTTTTTTAATAGGCATATTAGATATATTAGAATTGACTAAAATATGTACTTTTGTCAAATGTTTGGATATTATTTACAAACCCAAAATGCAGAAAACACGTATTCTGGATAACCCTACACCAGCAGCAGGTTATAGCCTACGCAGTGCTTGAATTGGGCCGGTACTCACCGGTACGCAATACCGGCACTTCTGATTTGTACCCATGTGGTACCGGTGTAGGTACCAGATGTGTTTGGGGTACCAGATGTGTTCGGGTGTATTTCCGTCGCGCCCGTCATCCGTCATATCCGTCATAATATTTTACGGCAACTCAAGAGGGCCATGATGGTCAAATTCCGAACATTTAAACATAGCCGACACTTCATTCTTTACTTTGTCCGTTATTATATGTAGAAGATTATACTTTTTCTCCGTCATGTTGTTTCCATAGCAACAACTTTAAACAGGCATAGCCTACACTTAATTCTTTACTTTGTTCGTTATTATATGTAGAAGATATTAATTTTTTCTCCGTCATGTTGTTTCCATAGCAACAACTTCAAACAACAACAACTAACCGCTAGCCGCAAAGCTAGCATCACAGCCACTGCTCCGTTTTCGGAGACTTTGCACATGTTTTTCACAAACATTTTCACACGCTAGGAGTACTTCCATTCGCTTCGTCTTGATCTGTAGATGTGATTTGATGTGTCGTGTGTCCCCCAACTCCTCTCCAAAGTTCAGATATTTAATAAAATACTCAGGGGAGTTTCCTGAATTTTCATGCCCAAAGCCAAGCACTAGGCCCTGGGTAAATTAAGAGGCTGATCTCGGGCACTTTTGTCCACTTTCCCTGGTGGTAGAAACTCAAGCCAGACATCCCTGGAATCGTCTCAGAGAGTAGATGATCCGTGGGGCCTTATTTTTACTGAATGATTTGTTTTTTTATGGGGAATTCAAATATGAGCTTATTTTTAGGATTTTCGGAGACTTTGCACACGTTTTCACCAAGCGGCAAACTGTGGGGTAGAGCCGTGAAGCCAATACGGAAGTGTCACACACTGCAGTTCATATATTGGCGGATAGGCGATGGCTGCAGAAAGGAGCAATTTCCATAGACCCCCATGTTAAAATGCCCAACTTTACAGCAGAAAAAAACATGTTTCTCTCCCTGGCTCCATACATTTTTATTATCGATATAGTTAGATTCCACCTTCATGATTATGGATCTGAGAGTGAATTGTTTTCTAACGCGACCCTTTTATTTATATTAGGTCTTAAAGGGAAATGGAAACACTTTTCAAACTGCTTTCCATGCGACAATATTACCATTAGGAAATGTATTTATCTAGTCTATTTCCAATGTAAACGATCGAGATACGCGAATTTACTTTTTGAAATACGTGCCTAATGACCATGGGCGCTTCCATTGCTCCGGGACTTTTCCAGTGACGTCACTGACTGGCTTCCTGGGCCAAAGCTCAATAACAAACAACATGGCGTGCAATGCACCAGTAGTTTACATTACAATAAAACGGTCGTCGTCAGGAGTTTATTGTATTGCCCCAGGCTGCACAAATGGATTTTATACAAAGAAGGAAGAAGTACATTTCCATAGGCTGCCACTAAAGGATGAGAAGCTGCTCAAAGTCCAGTCTGGATGCCTGGTTCAATACAAAACATTGGATTTGAAGCCAGGATCTGTTCCCACAATATTCGATTTCTCAACGTATGCAGTCGGGAACACCGACCGTCCCAGCACGTCGGCCGCGCAAGACAATGACAGTGTCAACAAACGTGAAGTTTGAGCCACCAAACGAGTTGCTTCAGCTGCCGAGAGAGAGGTAAATATTGCAGCACTACCAGATTACTAGCTCACACATGTATTTACTGACACAGTGTGACCTTATTAATTAACGCAATCGCGTCCAAACTAAATGGTAGCTATTATTATGACGCACAATAGAGAATTGGGGGTGTTCTATAGCTCAACTAATTAAACTGGCATACACACGCTCATCTGTCGAAAACAGCCCTAAAAAGGCTAGTATTGCTATCAATGGATGGTATTGCAGGACCCAGAGCGCACGGAGCACAGAGCGGACAGCAGATAACGGAATTGCAGTTGTGTATTGCTTATAGATTATCAGAACATTTCAAAGGGGACACAGCCCCATTGGATATTAACCTATGGATTAACTACATCATCGTTTTTATCGTTGTAATGCCATTGAAGACCAGTTTAGACCAGACAATGAGGAAGGTAAGCCGTTAGCCTGGCGTATGTTAGTACCTAGCGCCACTTGTTTTGATGTACGTTTTTGTGGTTAACCTCGCGAGTTTGTATCTTTCAGTGTTGAGGTGGGCACCGTTAGATTCTGTGTCTCCTTGCGATCATAAACGATGTGTTGGATGTGCGGCTAGGATAAGTAATAAGGGAGCTAGGAGTGATTTTTGGTGCAGTAATAGGTTAGCATTTTCGCTCGGGGCTAATTCAGAGGCTCACTGTTAGCATTGTGTTTTTTTAATTGTTTTATTCCGGATCGTATGCCACTCTATTCGACCGAATCGGTTCATAAGCATAGGCCATGGGATGCCTGGTAACTGTAGATGCTTCCACATCAATGTCATCTCCCGACGAATAGTCAAATTCATCGTTCAAAACGTCGATCTCATTGCAAAATTCCTCCATCGCTGCCATATCTGCTACGTTGTGTTGACTTCTGGTGGAGCGAAAACACAGCCAGTGACGTCACCATTTGGGACTCCCCTAATGGAGGCGGCCTGGTCCCGGAATTCCCCACCCGGCCGGCGGATAATTAATTTTCTTTTGGCGAGTAATATCATATACAATAAATATTACGATCAATATCCATTGTAAAATGAATAAACTACCGGATATTATAACTGTAATTGGTGTTTCCTTTCCCCTTTAAAGTGTGTGCATACATTAGGGCGTGGTCACATTGAGTGACGGCTCCCTCAAGTGCCTGCCGCTGTTAGCTGCTCCGTGAAGCTACAGGGACTCTGCCTGCTCAGCTCATCCAGGAAACACAACTTGTAGCCGGCCGTGGTTGTTTGTTCTTCATGCTTATATATCGGACTATTGTGACTCGCTCTGCGGTTAAAACAGACGGTGCATGAATGCGGTAAGTGAAATTCGAGTGCTTTATTTATGTGTTAATGATTTTAATCAGCTACGTAATGAATGGTAAGGCTTGGGTTAGCATGTAAGCTAGTGGTAGCTACATCGGTGCTAACGATTGTAATCGTACCCTCCAAGTTAAAATCATAGACTGTATATATAAAGGTTAAAACGAAATAGACAAGTGTTAAGTGGGATAATACTGTTGAACAAACGGCTTCTGTTTGAGGTTGATAAAATAAGGTTACATCCTTGTAACTTAGAGATATTTTATTATGTAGGAGGAACTGTATGCATCGCTAAGGTTAATTTAAATTGGCGATGCTCAAGTATGTAGACAAGTTAATGTCGAAGTAGTTATGTGAAATCAACCTCACAATAAGATGTGTGTATATTACAATTATTAATGTCATATTTCAAGATGATTACTTAGATATTACAATATGGTTGGTTGAGCTGGAGTTCATTATCGAGCTTACACGTTAACGTCACAGTCATCTGAAGAACGAACCCAAACCTTGTTATTTTTATTAATTGCATTACCAAATGGGTATCAAATAAACAGTAAGCATTGGTAACACAACTTCCAAAGTTACAGTAAAATAAAAATGACCCTGACTCGGACAATACACAATCCAACATGTTCAACAGAAGAGAATCAGTTATATTGTTTGTACACATGGTACTTTACATATATATATCTGTTTGTTTAAGGTGTCCAGGTGATGCAGACATGCTGGACCAGAGAGTGAGAGACAGAACTAGACTCCTCACAGCAGTGAACTTCAGCACAGGTACTAAGACTATTTTTTTCTTACTGTACAAAGAATCAAGAAAGATATTGGTTTAAATGAATGAAGTATTGACTTGAATACACTGATATACATTCCAATAAACACTACTAAATACTAGATCACCTACACATCAGTTAAGTTGAGGGGTTTTTCCATGCAAAAAGTTACATTTAGATATTTAGCAATATGACTTTGTCAGCTTTCTAATGTAATGTATTGAAGGCAAAGATTTATCTCTCAATATTGTCTGTAAAAAACGTGGTAAAAGTGATTCTTTCAGTGAGACAACAGAGCAAGCTTCTACAGTTGCACTACATTTTGATAACAGTTAAATATTATTTTGATAATAACATATATTTCAATGTTGATGAACTTCATACTGTTCATTCATAATCTGATTGTCTTTGTAGCTCATTGTTTAAATAAAAAAAAAACATTACAAAATAATTATATCTACAGCCCCTAAACACACAAACACACCGCTTTCATAAATAACACACTTGTTCTGCAATAATATGTTTTATGTTTCCTGTCATTTTTGTTAGGAAAGGACATACCTGAAAGACACGACATGTTCTCCTTCTCTGAGGGTCAAGAAGAACATCCAAGAGGATCATTAAAATCTGATGCAATGAGATGTTAAGACCAGTACAGGACATTCACTATAAACAACTTATTGTAAAAACAGTCAGCTGATCGAATGCAGCTATTTCCACATCTACACTCCATCAGCTGATTATTTCTATTTGCCTCACTTTATGAGCTTCACATCACTTGTGCCTTGTACCGCAGAGTTTGCAACGTCACAAATAAATGGGGCCAATCTTCAGTCAGATGTGAATGTGTAATCTAACATGTTCAGTAAGAATAATGGACAAAAGGAGTGCAAATACAAATACAATTTATTGAAATGTGAACCAAAAGTTAATCAAATGTTTTAAATAAAAATCACATATGGACAAGGTGTAAACCTATTAAATGTATAAGTAAACACATTTAGTCAAATAAAGTGACAGACTAGGCCTGTGCAGTTGGTATCAGCTTTGCCCAGCATGGGCTCCTTCATCAGCCCTGGTCCTCCTCGCTGAGGAAAGACCCTCAGTCCTCTCCAAACCAACAGACAGGACGTCCATCACACGGAGGTTTCTCCCTGAAGTCTCTGCAGCCCTCTGGACACCACGCTGTCTCAATCCGTCCACACTGAATATGAGAGGGGTGAAATGAAAATAATAAATGCTTTAGACAATAAGAAATATAAAGTTGACTGTTGAGTTGCTCAGTTTTTTTAGATTGTCAATACTATTACTGTATAACTAATATCTCATGTTAAGAGGCACATTCAAATAAAGATTGGTCTTTAAATACATTTTGTCTTTTGAACTGTTTGTCTAAAGTCAAGGATCTAGAACTGGTACTTATTTTTAATGATACAGTCTGGTTATTATGCTGTTGGCCTCACAGGTAAGAGCACTAACTAGCTACCATCACATGTACCTTAGCTTGACCTAAATGTATTAAACGTATGGTTAAGTGATATCAAAATATAAATAACTAATGTCATGCAAACATATTAATATTTGCTTGATTCCAGAGTTGAATTTAGCACAATTGCATACAAACGTTAAGGGGTTTTAAGATTCTGAAGTATTATGCTAAAAACTCAATAACTTAGATTATTATTTATAGTTTTGCTGAATAGTTTCATGGCCGCTTACCTTAGAAACGTTAAATGCGACGGCAGTCTGCAGATGGGGAGCATGTTAGCTTAGCTTGGTAGCTTCAGCTAGCTCTGGAACTTCCAGCTGGGTGGCAGCAGGTCCCGCCTCGGCTCCGCCTCTTTGCCCTTATTTGGAGAAAGCGGGAGTTGAACTCTGACGTCACTGTTGAGCCGTTAGTGGCCGACTCCGCCTACTAAGGGCTTCACGGCAACTCTGCAGAATCCTATGGGTGACGTCACGGACCCTACGTCCATTTATATATACAGTCTATGGTTTTCACAAACATTTTCACGCTAGGAGTATGGGAGTACTTCCATTCGCTTTGTCTTGATCTGTAGATGTGATTTGATGTGTCGTGTGTCTCCCAACTCCTCTCCAAAGTTCAGATACTATATACAAATACTAAAAGGTAAATAAAACATGAAACATAACAACCCAGTCTCACGGCATTTCGTGTTCACCAACACGATTTTTAATCTATTGATTCGTGTTCACCAACACGATTTGCCCCTTTTTTTTCGTGTTGCACAGCACGATTTTAAAAGCAATGTATTTCTACTGCCTGCAGCACGTCTTTTTCTCCGGTCGGGTCGTGGGAGACCGGAAGCTGTGTGGTTCATAAAAAAGGAAAAATAAAATGGGGCTCAGACAATAAATGGGGCTCAGAGCCTCAGAATACGGAAATCTGTATTTTAAAATATTTTTTTCCTTCTAATTCGTTATTCTTTTCAAAATAACACACTTTTATTTACTCACCAATAACACACAATTATCCTTGCTTTTATTTATTGGTTTAATTCCATAATCTCGGGCTTTTTTGACGTCCGTCAGGAACTGAATTTCAAAATAAAAATAACCGGAAACAGACGTAGGGACATAAGGGACATTTCGAGCATCATTGCGATTGTCAACATTTCTGAGTTTAGGATGGCCGAAGACACTACACTACCCATAATCCCCAGCTATCGTTTAGGACTACAGTCCCCGTAAGGTTACGCAGAGCGTCAAACAGCTGTGTGAAATGGAACGAAACGATAGTTACGGCTGTAACTACGGTTCTATGAGTCCCGGATGACCGCCAGAGGCGGTGCTTTAGCACTGGATATGTCCATCGCGTGCATGCGCAGCTCGAGTACCAATAACAACAAAGTCACCTGTGACCCACGTGACACCGGCTATATCAGCCGGTATTGTCAGAGGATCTGTTCCCCGAATCTTCTCGCGAGCACACAAGAATTCTGAGTGACAGGGAACTCTGGCGGTCATCCGGGACTCATAGAACCGTAGTTACAGCCGTAACTATCGTTCTATTTCGTCCCTACTGACCGCCAGAGGCGGTGCTTTAGCACTGGATGACCTATACCAACAATGTCATGAAGAATCCAAGCCCTTGCTCACCACTGGAAGCAGCGGAGCTCGGCAAAAGGACCATGCCCAAAGAATGGGGAGTGGCGACATTGACCTGATGACAACTGGAGAATGTGCCAGAAGACGCCCACGACGCCGCGGCGCAGATGGTCTCCAGGGGCACCCCTCTCAGGGCAGCCCAATATGTTGAGATGCTCCTTGTAGAGTGGCATCTCAGCCTGATGCCAGGGGGTGGCCACTGGCCCCGTAAGCCTGTGAGATGGTATCGACAACCCAGTGGGGAAGCCACTGGTTAGAGGGCCTAACCTCCTTTAGTGCCGCCAGGGCAAACTCAAGAGTTGCTCGTCCTGCCGTATACAGGCAGTAGCCTTGATATACGCCCTTTGGGCACCCCCCGGGCACAGCAACTTCGATGTGCCATACTCCTGAATGTCAAAGCGTGCCAGCTGGGCAGGCTGATTGAGGTGAGTTTGTGGAAGGACCCCGGGCGGGAATGCCACATTTGCCCAAAGGGCAACGCCTGAGAGTCTCACCTCGGGCATGTATTGTTTATGGAGAGGACATGCAACTCCCCGACTCACTTCCCTGAGGCTATGGCAAGCAGAAATGCTGCCTTTGTGGGCAGCCACCTAAGCCCACCTGGGCCAGGGGCTCGAAGGGAGGAGGTGATAGGGCATCCGGCAGCAAGGGCAGGTCCCAAGCCGGAGCCCTCGGGGTGCAAGGGGGACGCTGCCGTAAAGCCCCTCTCATAAAGAGGGACACCGACCTGTGGCACCCCGCCGTGGCGCCGTCGACCCGACCATGTTGGGCAGAATCGCAGCCACATAAATTCAGAGTGGAGTGAGAACGTCCACTATCTAGAAGGGACTGTTGTCTAAGCAACAATGTACATGCTGTCCCCCAAGGAACACGCACATTCTTGCCCCCCAGTTGGGGTAGAAAGTGCGTGAGTGCAAGCTGCACGGCCCGAAGCTCTAGCACGTTGACCCGGCGCGCACTCTGCTGGGCAAACCACTGACCTTGAACGGTCCTGCCCTGCCGCACTGCACCCCACCCTGAGAGACATGGTCTCCTGGCGGGATGGGATGGCGCCCATGGGCACGCCTACCAGAGATAGGCCCTGCCCCTCCAGCGTGACGGAGAGTGGAGCAATGCTGCGACACCCTGACTTCACTGTGCCTGTGCCACTTGGCGTCCAAGTGAAGGCTGTTCAGCCACATCTGCATGGGGCACAACGACAGCGGGCCTAAGGGCCCAGCGGCCGAGGCAGCTGCCAGTCTGCCCAAGGGCCGGAGGAACTGAATATAAGGCACCCTCTTGCCCGGCCCACGTGGAAGTAGGCATCCCTCGGTTGGGAACCACTCCACCTGTGCGTATGCAGTAGTCAGCATATAGAATGGCAGCACCTTCAGGAATCTGTTGATTCCTCTGAGGTCCAAGATCGGGCGAAATCCGCTGACTTTCTTGCTCACGAGAAAGTATGCCGAGTAGAACCCCCTGGCTAAGCAGAGGGTCTTACTGGGTTGATTGCGTCCTTGGACAAAAGGACGGACAACTCTTGGCCCAGAGGTAGGGCCCCTGCCGGATCGCTGACGACTGTCAATTAGACCCAGCCGAAGGCTAGGGGCCGGAGCTGCGGTCCGTACCCCTGGGTTAAGGTGAAAACCACCCAAGGGACGGAAGTACAGACTGCCCAGAAACTGAGCTGCTGCTGGGAAAGCAGCCGCCGACCACCCCCGGGATTTCAGAGCCCAGCCCCCCGGACCCTGGAGCCTCTTGGGGGGTTCCGGTAAGGCTCTGGGGCACGAGGCTGCCTGGAAGGCGGGGGCGACATGGGGCACGAAAGTCATTGGGAGGCGGTTGAGTGGGCCGCTAAGACCTCTGCAGACCACCCCTGTAATCCAGCGGCTGAGTGCGGCTGCTAGAGCGGCCCCTGGGCCTGCTGGGAGTGGGCATGCTCTGGTCTGCCTAGCTTGGGCGGCACACTCCAGTGCCTCCAGGGAAGCTGATCTAAACAGCTCCCCTGGCTCGACTGGTACGCGACGGAGGACTCTCCGTCAACCGGAGGAGGTGCGTCAGCCGAAGGAGGGGCGTCAACCGAAGGAGGGGCGCCAACCGAAGGAGGGGGGGGGGGGGGGCCCAGGCCGGGCCCAGGCTGAAGGGCCAAGAGGCGACTTCATCATGCCCCTATCGGCAGCTAGCCGATCCACTTTAGAGGACAGCCTATTTCTAGTCCTTCTATTGGGGCGAGCACCCAAAGCCATCGCTCCCTCAAGTCGCCGGGAACGGCCGAATTGATCTGGAGGAGTACGTGACAAGGAGAGGTGTCTGTTGGCTGCTGCCAGATGTTCCACCTCAGTGATTCGAGCCACTCTGAGCACCCGAGGCATGCAGCTACAGCTCATGCAGGCGTTTACCGTGAGAACCTCCCTCAGATGCTCGAATTTCGTCCCCACTGACCGCCAGAAGCGGCCGAGGCAGGAGGGGCAGCGGTCGTGGCCGTCCTCGGGCTCAAGAGAAACCCTACAGGCGCTACATGAATGAACCATTCTGTAGGTAGCCAGATGCAGCGTAGCCGGGAGCGGGTGCGGGAACACAGCCTTCACCAGCTACCTGCTTAATGGAAAGAGTAGAGCGTTGCTGCTACTCGCCGAACAGAAAGAGGGATGTAATTACACCCACGTTACGGCAGAGGGAGCGGGAGCGAGATCACTGCCTTCACCTAGCTGGATTAGTAAATAAGGCAGTTTACCAAGAGCGGGGGCGAAAACACTGCCTTCACTGGCTGAGCTAGAGGCGAGTGCCAGATGCAGCCTAACCGGGAGCGGGTGCGGGAACACAGCCTTCACCAGCTACCTGCTTAACGGAACCAGGCAGTTTAGCGTCTACCAGGAGCGGGGGCGAGAACACTGCCTTCACTGGTTAAATTAAGACTAATGCCAGATGCAGCGTAACCGGGAGCGGGTGCGGGAACACAGCCTTCACCAGCTACCTGCTTAACAGAATACACAAGGCAGTTTAACGTCTACCAGGAGCGGGGGCGAGAACACTGCCTTCACTGGTTGAGTTAGAGACGAATGCCAGATGCAGCGTAACCGGGAGCGGGTGCGGGAACACAGCCTTCACCAGCTACCTGCTTAACAGAAAAAACAAGGCAGTTTGGCGTCTACCAGGAGCGGGGGCGAGAACTGCCTTCACTGGTTGAGTTAGAGACGAATGCCAGATGCAGTGTAACCGGGAGCGGGTGCGGGAACACAACCTTCACCAGCTACCTGCTTAACAGAAAAACAAGGCAGTTTGGCGTCTACCAGGAGCGGGGGCGAGAACTGCCTTCACTGGTTGAGTTAGAGACGAATGCCAGATGCAGTGTAACCGGGAGCGGGTGCGGGAACACAGCCTTCACCGGCTACCTGCTTAACGGAGAAACAAGGCAGTTCCGCGTCTACCAGGAGCGGGGGCGAGAACACTGCCTTCACTGGTCGAGTTAGAGATGAATGCCAGATGCAGCGTAACCGGGAGCGGGTGCGGGAACACAGCCTTCACCAGCTACCTGCTTAACAGAAAAAACAAGGCGGTTTGGCGTCTACCAGGAGCGGGGGCGAGAACTGCCTTCACTGGTTGAGTTAGAGACGAATGCCAGATGCAGTGTAACCGGGAGCGGGTGCGGGAACACAGCCTTCACCGGCTACCTGCTTAACGGAAAAACGAGGCCGTTTGGCGTCTACCAGGAGTGGGGGCGAGAACTGCCTTCACTGGTTAAGTTAGAGTCGAACGCCAGATGCAGTGTCAACGGTTGGGCCTGGGATCCTGGCTGGTATGAACCTCAATGGCTCTGGTCTTCGGTCTTTATCCTCTCTGTTGTGCCACCTAAGTTCTTCCTCGGTTGTTCTGGAAGAGGAAGACCCACCTCGGCCACGCTTCCTGGGTTTTAGAGATGTTTTTCCTTTCCTTTTGTATGGCAGCTCTTTGGGTGTCTCAGAATCAGAAGATGATGGCTGAGGAGGGGGAGCAGAAACCATTCGAGTGGAACGGCCTAGCTGAGTGGAAGCAGACGTTGATGGATGTGAGGGTGGGGATGGCTGAGTGGATGGTCGTGGCTTTGTTGAGGCAGGCTGAGTGGAAGTAGACGGCTGTGGATGTGAGGGTGGGGATAGCTGGGTGGATGGTCGTGGCGTTGTTGAGTGGCATCAACTGCATCACTGAAAACAAATGTGGAAAAACAAAGAGATTAGATTAATTCACTGGCTTATACTTATAGGATAATATTGGACTATAAATGAATAATATTACACCAAATAGATAAGTTAACACATGTATATTCATTCACTGGCCATTCATTTAGAAAATGTAACTCCAAAAAGACAAGTAACACCATTTAGCATTTTTCCTAATCATTCCTGGAGCTTCTTGGCTAAGCTAGCACTGTGACGCAGTGTCACCAAACACAAAAGTAATATATAAAAAGGATAATATTGGACTATAAATGAATAATATTACACCAAATAAATAAACACATATATATATATATTCATTCACTGGCCATTCATTTAGAAAATGTAACTCCAAAAAGACAAGTAACACTATTTAGCATTTTGGCTAATCATTCCTGTAGCTTCTTGGCTAAGCTAGCACTGTGACGCAGTTCCACCAAACACATCATATATAAAAACAGAGAGATTACATACCTTTCCCGTGGTGGAAGTTCAACATCCGAGTCACTACTGTCCGGATCCAGGTCTGGCTGGAAGAGATCTTCATCATCCGACGAAGAGTCATCTGGTATGATCATAGCCCCGCTATCGTCAGCTAGCATCTCTAGCACCTGCTCGGTGGTGAACCTCTCCCTTCTGGCTGCCATTATTTGCTAAAATGGAAAGAGGATACACAAGAAAAAGATCTAAAAGCAAAGAAATCAACGTCCTTGAAATGTGCTCTGTTACCTGTTACCTGCTATCGTCGCTGCGTGCTGTGGTGCAGTCCTGCTGTGGTGCTGCGGTGCTGCGGTAGGATCCTGCTGCGTAATGCGTAATGGAGCCGGAGCGGGCGTAGTTTATACTACGCAGGATCATATCTTTGGAACCCATTGGTCGATTTGGGTGATTGACACCTTTTCTGAACCGTTAGAGCCAATAGAATCGAGTGACAGTTAGTAAGTCCCACTAAACACTTACGTCAAGTAGAGAGAGGTTTGCGTAAACAGCACGTATGACAGCATTAGCTCAGGACTGCGAAACTTTATACAAGCTCTGCTGTCGTGAATGTAATGATAGATTATCAGGAACAATTCTAAAGTGACTAAGAGACATTGGATTAACTTTAAACAGCGTTTTTATTCCCTTGAACACGAGCTTTGATCACAAAACAGCAACGGTAAGACAAAATTATTGTTATGGTTTTGAAAACTATTGTTTTTGTTCTTCTCTGTTCTGGCTGCTAGCTCAGTACATTTGTGTCCTACAGTGATAATACTTATAACCAAATAATCTGTGGAGTATCAGCTTTCAGATGATATGTAGTTTGTGCAGAAAATATTAAGTTTTAAAGATCGTTTTTGTTAGTTAGCACCGGAAGTAGCATCTGCCCGTTTTAGCTAAGGGCTAATGCTAACACTTCTTGTGAGACTTGTGTTTTGTTTCTGTAAAAACGGTTCATATTGTCAGTTAGCTGAGATTCGTCTCGTTAATCTGGTATAACACATTAATAGTTTTTAAATATTAAGATGCCCTGAGACACAGTGTCGTGAAAAAAAAAAACAGGGTCCCCATAGGCGGTGACCTTCGTGGTTAACAGGTTAAATAATGAAGCTTAACCGTACATGCAAGGTGTTAGCCAAGCGGCTGCTGCTAACAATCAAGCAACCAAGTCAGAACACAATGTTAAGACCAGATAATTAGCTTCTAAGAAAGAGAACAGCCCGCATAGAACCGTGTCTGGTTACAGTAGTAACCGCACATGCTGAGCACACAGCACCCGCCGTGAAGATGTTCTCTGCATATCATCCTAGTGCTAGGAGTCTAGTACTAGGAGCAGTAATACAACGAACTAGCGCTACTGCAATCAAACCCTATGCTACAGGGAGCGGAAGCACTGCCCTGAGTTAATAGTTAAGCTCAACAGCAAGGTGTTAGCCAAGCGGCTGCTGCTAACAATCAAGCGACCAAGTCAGAACACAAATGTTAAGATCAGATAATAGCTTCTAGAAAATAGAAAGTACTTACCTTACTTTCTGCATCTAAACGAAAAAACGGGTTTAAAGTATGACACTCTTGGCTTTCCATACTAAATTGAATGAGGGACGCAGCCAAAGCTGGGACTCAAATGCTAATGATAGCTCGGGCACAACGCCGCAAGCAGAACTTTCAAAAGAGCATAAGGGCAACTTTATGGGAGAGGAAGCGGGAACACTGTCGTCACCAGAAAGTCTAAGCCACAAACAATAAGACGGTAATCAGGACAACTTGGCTGGGAGCGGGTGTGGAAACACAGCCATCACCAGCAACAAGCTGACACAAACCTGTCTGTCGAGGCTCTGCACAGCCGGCGCAGCTCCTGGAGGACGCGTCTAACGACCCGTAGCCCCGACTGTCAGTCGCGAAGCTTCACGCGGCCAGCTGTTTGCAGAGAAATCCCTCAGATCAAACGTTCAAACCTGAACGCTGTAGGCTACGAAAACGTAGCCACGGTACCCTCGAGCAGCGAGAAGATGAAAAGGAACAGATCCTCTGACAATACCGGCTGATATAGCCGGTGTCACGTGGGTCACAGGTGACTTTGTTGTTATTGGTATTCGAGCTGCGCATGCGCGCGATGGACATATCCAGTGCTAAAGCACCGCCTCTGGCGGTCAGTAGGGACGAAATAGAACCACGCCAGACTATCCAAAACTGGAATCGAACGCCCCCCCAGAACTACACATGCTGGCTATTGTGTTTCGCAAAATGTTCTATGGGACGTCTCTACTGAACGTTTTCGTTTTTCCCACAATTAGAAGTTGCCAGTATTAAACACATTGTTGTTATCAAATGTAAAACATATAATTAATAAATGGGTGAAAATCGCTTGTGTCCATAATGCGCAGCATTAATATATACCTACATGACAGCTCATTGTTACTTTGTAATTCTACTCCACGACAATTCAGAGGTTAACCTGGTATTTTTACTCCACTGCATTTATTTGAGTTACTTTGCAGATTCTGATTAATTATGTGAAATATAAACAACCCTTAAATCAGACTTTAGTTACACGTGACCTGAGTAAAATTCAGGTAAGGTGATTGTCAAGTGCCAACAATCAGGAGAGATATTTGATAGTTGGTGCTTGAGAAGACTAAACATGTATCTGCAATTGACATGAATGGAAACGAGTAATAAAGTATATTTATTACTCGTTATTCTCTACTAATAGTTAATTAAAGACTGTAGATTATGGCTATTTTGCACATCCCTTTCAAGATTTTCAAAGGTTTATTGACATATCATATACACAACTACGGTGTAGTTATGCAATGAATGAAACACTTGGGTCACAGGTTCCTCAACAGTGCATTACAAGACATCTATCAATATGTGTGTACCTCCACCATTAAACATATTCATATTCTGCACATTTCTTATTCTATCTAAGAGTATAATTTATATGTATAATATCAGTTAAAATAAGTGCTTCAACATAGTTAACATTGCAGGAAAGCAATATATTAGACGTTAAGTACTTTGTCAGGCTTAATATTTATCTGTAGATACCCCCAAAGTTTTTTTCTTATTTAAAAGAAGACCTTAATCTGTTATTTAATGTTTAAATAAAGGTTAATTCGTTTTTCTGTTTTGCACCTCCTCCTATTAATATCTTTGTATATCCTGCACTAAACTGTTTTATTGTAGAGATCACTTATAGTATCTTCTTGATTTTTTATATTCTATATTTCTATCACAGACCTTCTACTTTCCCCCTATGAAAGTATGTACTCTTCATATTTGTATTCAAATATTCAAATAATATTTGATGAAAAAAATATTAAGAGTACATTATTGTTTTTATGTGTTATATTATAACACATAAAACCAATAATTCAATAACGTGCTTTAACCACTAGGCGGTGCACACAAGGTACACACAGCCATAATAACTTTGTATTATTAGTGTAGGACACGTTTTATTCATGCTTTCACATAATTTTACAGCATATTGCTATACTATTTCAGACTCAGTATTTACATTCTTACATTCAAAGAAAATCAGTAATATCTTTAAAAACTACAGTCCTTTTATATCAGCCGTGCACCGTTATGGTGTAAATATAACCTATCTGTGAATTAGATCAAATTTAAAAGTCAGCCGAATTAGTGTTGATACTGCAAGGAGACGTATTGTGTGAAGAGAACTTGAAGATGTTGTTTAATTGTTGAATATATTTATGATCCACGTCAAGTATTCAGTTTCGGCGGCATTTTCTCAGTTTTTCCAAAGGTCTTCTCATCAGGGCTCTATAAATAAAGAACTACGGCAGATCTGTAATATACAATGCAGCCGAACCGTGTATTACAATGCCGTTATGTGATGACTTTCAAAGAGAAAAGCAAGAACACTCGGAATTAAGTATTATTTTATTCTTTTAAAATGTTTTCCGGATTTCATATCATATAAACACCAAATCCCTGCATGCATTGCGGCTAAAACATCCAATAAACGATCTTAAAACCATAGCTGAGGATCTTGGGTAATCGCTCGAAATGCCTACGTCTGTTTCCGGTTATTTTTATTTTGAAATTCAGTTCCTGACGGACGCCAAAAAAGCCCGAGATTATGGAATTAAACCAATAAATAAAAGCAAGGATAATTGAGTGTTATTGGTGAGTAAATAACAGTGTGTTATTTTGAAAAGAATAACAATTTAGAAGGAAAAAAGATTTAAAAAATACAGATTTCAGTATCCTGAGGCTCTGAGCCCCATTTATTTTCCTCACAAACGGCAACAAAAGTCCGAAATTATACGATTTCAAATAAAAGCAATAACTGTGGCTTGATATTGAGTAAGAACATGTTTTTATGAACCACACAGCTTCCGGTCTTCCTCGACCCGACCGGAGAAAAAGACGTGCTGCAGGCAGTAGAAATACATTGCTTTTAAAATCGTGCTGTGCAACACGAAAAAAAGGGGCAAATCGTGTTGGTGAACACGAATCAATAGATTAAAAATCGTGTTGGTGAACACGAAATGCCGTGAGACTGGGTTGAACATAATGACAAAATAACAACCTGAAAGATATGTATTCTATCTACACATTTCATAATTATCTAATCTAGTGGCCTTATAAAAGTGTTGGCTAAAGTAACGCAGAATATATATATTTTTTAATTGTAAATAATTAGAAACATTATTTATGTGCACAAGTACATGGGACCCCACCATAGCACCCCACACATAACAAGCTGTCCCGAGTTCCTCCGGCTGCAGTTCCGCAGACGGCCGGTGTGTGGCAGCAGAGCGCTGGGAGCTAGAGATGGCAAATAATATATTATATATTATAATAATTATACAATAATAATTGTATAATTACATTTTATATATTCTAACTGTTTTGCAATTTTCTATCATTTGTTTCTTTTTGTGTGCCATGTTCAAAATAAACGAGTTTCCAAGTAAGATCCTTATTGGAAATGCAGATATTATTACAGGAGACTGTTGCACAACATGACCATTTTGTTAGAAGTCTACACTGAAACTTAATTTAGAGCCGGAAAAATCGCGGGATCCGTGAATCCAGGTCAATGATCGAGAGAGACCAGTAGCCTACGAGGACTCAGAACCGTAACATATAGCAGGCAGCAGATCCAGAGATCCAGCAGACTCGTCCCCATGCACGAATCTACAGCAGACTCAGCCCCTCCTCCGGCTCGCACGGCTCCCGCGAGTCCCACGGCTCCCTCGACGAGTCGGAGCAGACTCAGAGATTTGCGGACTCACGGCTCACTCACGGCTCACTCACGGCTCCCGCGAGTCCAACGACTCACGGCTCACTCGCGGCTCACGGGACTCTCGCGGGAGCCGGAGGAGGGGCTGAATTTGCTGTTGATTCGTGCATGGCGACGAGTCTGCTGGATCTCTGGATACAACAACGTTGTAATGTGATTGTACACGTTATAAAGAGAGTAAAGAGTGACGCAATTTATAGTTTTAATTGTTACGTCACATCAGGTGTAGGACTCAAAGGACTCGGGTTAATCGAGAGGGAGACTCGTCACGACCGGCTCATTACTAGGATCCGGGTTAATGATCCGGATGAATCATGACTCGCCCATCTCTACTGGGAGCAGAGGGAGGTGAGTATTGCGGCTTTCACACCAGCGCTTTTCAGTTTCTAGCTCCGAGCGGGAGCTTTTCTGGTTCAGCTCCGGTTTCCCTTTTCAGCTCCCGCTCTGTGCACACCGCCCACTGGCGCCCCAGAGCTGCCCTTGCTGCGTCATGACGTCACCGTTTACATCGCTGATTTGCCTCCCAACGGCAGCTCACAACAACAACAACAACTGTGTCGGGTCGATGATCGTGTTGCTTTTAATCACACGAAGCCAGAATAAATTGAATAACGACTTCTCCAACCTTATACTTTTCTCCAGAGTGCCGTGGTTCATTGTTTATTAATGTGTTTCTGCAGCATTTACCGACCGCTGCAGTGCTGCTCTTCCACAGGAGTTTATTCTCCCGTTAGCTCCCGGTTAGCTCACACTGCAGCGGCCGCTCTAAAGTATTCACTGTCCGACTCACACAAGCAGCTGATGCATATCCCCAGTTCCCTTAGCCTAAGTGAATGTGTGTCAGTCTGAATTGACACTGTTTGGTATCACAACGCTGTTATGAAAGTTTCTCTGGTATAAAACGGGTGATGTTAGCATAGCAACCGAAGCTAAACTGACTACTTGCATCCGAAAGCTGCAATAATACAAAACAACACGTCTGCCTCTCTCCACAATGATCGATAACAGCGAACGGATGGTCAAAGTAAGGCACAAATAAACAGAATCACACGAAGCCTGGTTAGTGTTGCCTGACTTTATAAAGTGTGTTTATAGGCACTACTGCTTGTAGGCAGGCATAACAGTCGACCCATGGGAGGTGGGTTTAGTTTCCTGCACGCCTCGACGTAAGAGAGACGTAAGCGACGTCGCCTCTTAGCTCCAAAGCTCTTGCCTCTGGGCCGACAATTTTTTGGAGCTGGAAATGAAGCGGATTCCGGAGCTAAGAGCCGGCGCAGCTCCGGTGTGAACTGGAAAACCCGGCGCTTTTCAGGCTCTAGCTCCGAGCCGGAGCTGAAAAGGCGCTGGTGTGAAAGGGGCATATATGACGGATATGACGGATGCGACGGAAATACACCCGAACACATCTGGGCTGCAGTCGGATAGTTTAAAAATCAGCTCCTAAGTTCTAACCCTATCATCTATTCCTTGACCTCTGAGTGAAACGTCACGGGGTTAAGGGATAGTGGATAGGAGAATTCAAAAGGACTTAGGAGAAGAGACTGCGGTACTTTAGAGAATCCGAATGCACTTTCACTATCCGACGTGTTTATGATGCGCCAGCGGACGTCATTGTGTGCATCTGCTGCTGTGGGGAAACTATGGAAACCACAGATTTCTATACAGCGGACTACAACATGGATGTTTAATAAGAACGAGGGACTACTGTGAACTCACCTGGAGACTCTGCTCCGTGCTCTGATGCTGCTGCTGAACTGAAATAAAAAGGAAAGTGAAACTTATGCTCGTCACCCTCTCCCTCCGGTCCACATTAATACAAATGATACCAATACGTATGATTGTATGAACTAAAGATCTTAAAATCAATACAGATGTATTTATTATAAACGTTAGTCCTTAACATCTATCACTGTGTATATCACCATTCAAACATCTTTTAAAAGTTGAACAAACCCCACACAGCTCAGTGAAGACTGAAATGTTGACTTTATTTGATAATTTCAGTGAAAACTAACGTTCATATTTCTCTTTTTGATTATAATACTGATGAATGTTCAAAACAAAGCACTTTGGCAACGTACCGTCTATGTTTTAAAATGCTTAATAAGCACCGTAAATTTCATGATATAATTTCTCCGTCATAATCGGTTGTTTCCGTGAACGGCCGACTGTTGAGTGACGGCAAATGCTGCGGCTGCAAGGCATTGTGGGGCAGCATTTTCGCTTCTCCTGTCGGTTAGGGAAGTCCAGTGGTTCCTAAGCTAAAGGAGGTTATAAAGGAAGTTTGAAACCTCCTTTCCTATCATTCTCATCATTCTAGAGAATTCGAACGGCACTTATCATGGCTGCCACTGAGGGACTTCCGGGTCATTTCACTCCTTTAGGAAGGTTCCTAAGCTAAATGGACTATTCGACTTCAGCCCAGGTACCCCGTGTCACTACCCGATCCGTCCCCCTGCCTGATCGGTACTGCGCATGTGCGAGATGGTCCGCCATATTGGACAGCTCCGGACGGCAACCCAAGATGGACACTTGACACAGTGGCTTTTAGCAAAGCTCAAAAACTCGAGAGAGATGAGTTATTGTTAATACAACGTGACTTCACTATTATTTAACAACTCTTTTTATTGGGTTCTTTTATTTGGGGTTAAGTACATTCTCAGAATAAGTGAGAAATGGATTTAACTTCTGTTAGACAGCTATCATACTGAATAAATATTTACTGTGAATGTATGCACAAATGTATGGCATATGGCTGTCTAACAGAAGTTAAATCCATTTCTCACTTATTCTGACAATGTACTTAACCCCAAATAAAAGAACCAATAACATACCATATCCAATATGAAAAAACATTGAAACTTGTTTATTTATTTGTTTTTGGTTCATTTGTAGTTGTGAGTGTGTCTGGGCTCAGCCTCTCCTGTCTCCCCCCTCTCCCCCTTCTCCTCTTTGAGGCAGCAGCAAAGACTGCTGCAAAGTTTATCTTACATTTTTTCACCCAGTTAACGTTTTTTGTATTATTATTCATGCATATTTTACTAATCACTCCCCCTTCAAATGGAAATATGTGTTTACATGAATGGTGACCAAACCGTGAGACCCATTGAGAACTAATGGCGCGTTTCCACTGCAGGCCTCGCTCGGCCTTGCTCGGTTTGGTTAGGCCTTATTATGGCGCGTTTCCACTGCAGCGGGTAGCTCGCTTTAAGCGTGCCGAGCCGTGCGGGGCCCGGTTTTGGTGGCGTTTCCACTTGGCCTAGTTTTGGCCCGGGGATACTTTTTCACCTTTTTTCTGGCCCAACTAAATCGTGGTTCTAGGGCCAGGAACAACCAGGCTGAGTCGGACTGAGTATGCTAAACTAGAGAGAGAATCGCTGGCAAGGGGGCTACAACTACAACAAGATGAACAAACCCAGTCTCGTAAAAAAACGTGTAATAACTACGTTGGTCCACAACGTAGGACGTAGTATTTCTACAAAAACGCCTCTGAAATTGTAAGATCCCTACGTTTTTTTTCACCATTAATTCCAATGGCTGACGTCTATGTCACGTGATCTTCACATTTCTCCCTGCAGAAAAAAAAAAACATGGCCGAACTTCGTTTTATTCTCGGTGTAAAATGCATATTTTAAAGTTAGTTTGGCCATTAAAATGCGTTTTGATGTCATTTGATGCGAGAAATATGAGTTGTTATTTCAGATTATGTGTGCAGTTGATGCACATGATCTTTAGTTTGCCAGTTATTACCAGAGCCATATAATAGAAGAGTTACGACAACGGAAGTCCAAAAACGGTTATCGTCACGTGGTTCATGTAGACGAGGATCGTTCCCCAGAAGTTCATGGCGGGCAATGTGAATGCAATGATAACAAGAGATAGAACTACGACTTTTGTTAATTATTAGTGAATAAAGGTTTTGATTTGCAATATGTATACAACAAATCGATATGTGTATGTATTTACATCAATATGTTTTAAAAAATAAAATAGAATTTGCTAATATTAAGTGATAATATTAGGATTAGTGTGAACAACTAGTTTACATGTTACTAACAGTGCCTTGGTTAAAGAGCCTGTTGTTTATTTATAGCTTTGAATTCTTTAAAACCAATAATATCTTCTTAAACTTGTATGGTAGTCAGGAGCATCACTTTCTAATGTTTATTGATATATTTAGCGGGAGGGGATCTAAAGTAATGCTTTAAAATTCAGATTAGATTAATTTCTACCATCAAATTAATTAATATATATATATATATATTAGCTGTACACTTTACGAATATAATAGTTTTTTATGGACAGATTTACCATTCAATCTCGTCCAACTGATCTTGCAGCTGTCACTCCTCGGCTCTTGGTAGTTCAGGCATTTATCAAACCTGGCAGCTCCGGGCTTCCTGGCAGCTGTCAATCAAAGTCCAGTGGCTCCGCCCCAAAGTGCCAGAAACTTTTCACGCGCGCGTAGACAGACTCCGCGAGCGAGTGAGGCTGACACTCCCGCGAGGGAGCAAGAGGGAGCATAGCCGCTCGCGGGGGTTTAATCTGCGAGCGAGAGTCATTTCATGCACGTGTAAAAGCACATTTTCCGCTCGTGAGTAGCTTGTTTTGCACGCTAGAATATTGACCCAAATCTGACTCCATAATTAGTGTAGGGTCTGTATGAAAGTGGCCATGTCGGCAGGCCACATCATGTAGACAGCCAATCACCCTCTGTGAGGCAGAGTCAGACCCACATTTGCGCAACGTTGCATTCACAATACATACATAAAAAAAATCTTCAGGCAAGCAGGCCACTTAACAGGCCAGGCCATCGGGAAACCTCCCGGTGCTCCCGATGGCCAGTCCGGGCCTGGTGGAGGGAGAGTCCTCTCCTGTTAATTTAGCTAGCTGACATTAACGTTACACATTACACTCGTGTTACTCACTGAAACCTTGTAAAGCCGGTCCCGCATGCTGGAACCGACTAACTCCCCTTTTGTGTATGTAAAGTTCTCAACATGGCCAGACTTGTAGTGATTTTCACCTCTTTTAAAACTTTTCGATTCATTCTGAAAGAAAGAGGTGAAATGTGCTAACGTGACGGCCATCTTGGTGTTGGTGACGTATGCAAGACCAGAGTTGTAGTTCATTGAGTGCTTCACACAAACAAATGTGTTACTTCACAGTTTTACGGCACATTTTAATTGTTTTGACTCGCAAAATTATCTTTTAAATTGACAAACATCATATGTGTAATTCGTTGCACAATTCAAACGGGATTAAAAGATAATCTTTCTCTCTCCATTGACTTCAATACATACTTTTTCCGAAATAAGGTCACATGGAGGTCCCCCGGAAGGGGAGGGACTTCGCCACTCTATAGGATTTGAGGTCCACCCCCACTTAAAATATGTTCACATGGATAGGTTCCTAAATAGATTTGCAATTTTTTTTAAACATTAACCCTAACCCATCTCCATACATTTATTTTTGGGTAGTAGATTTAAACTAGAGGGCTATCACTATGGGCAGCAACGCTGTAAATATTGACAAATAAATCCAGCAAAATGGCACAAAAAACTGGTAGTGGCCTGGCTGGGTGTATAATTCCCGGCCTGACTTATTATCCCAGTCCGGCCCTTATTGGCGCATGACAACAAATATGCCCTATGACGCGCCGCAGCGATAGATTAGAGCAGAACAGACATCACATAACGTTAGCATTTCGAAAATGTTGGCGTGGCTTAATAATAGTGCGAAAGACAGCGGTTGTCGCCGGACAACGATTCCCTCTCTCCTTTCCTGCTGAAAGATGGTGAGTGTACTCAGGGACGAGGAGTCATTTAACCAGCCGCCAGTAGGAGTCAGGCTTTACTTTCTTTTATATCCATAAAGAAAAAGTAAATCTATTTACAGTTATTTCATATGGATGTTGAGAGGTATCCATTATCTCTTCATGTTGCTCTCAAAGTGTACCAGATTGATGCATCCAACTTCAATATTTAAAAAAAGCAAAGAGCATGCCCCCGGATCCCCCTAGGGTGTCAGGTCCACTCCCCACTTATAAAAATAGCACTTTACCACTGCACCCCCTCTAATCTCCGATGCACCCTGAGTCATTTTCTTTAAGTACAGTGAGCCTTTCTAAAAGATACAGTAAAGAGACAAACCTACCAGCATTATAGGACATACTATATGACTTTGATCCAAATACTTGTTTTTGGGCTGTATAAATAAATTGACTTGAAACAGTTGCTGATTTAGAGTACTGGCACCTTTTTTATTCCAATTCAAGCACTGGTTATACGTAGGTTTCCGCGTATTGGCTTCACTTTTGGCTCCCAGAACTATCACACTGTCAGGTGCAGAACATAGTTTATGGACAAATCACGATTCACCCTGAAATATTTCACTTTAGATTTGACCAAATCCATATGCATGGATTAAGCACTCAAATGCTTCCCGAATACAGAACCCAAAATGTTGTTCCGAGAAATTTGGTTTCGCAACAGAGTTCATGCAAAAGTGAAGTCAACACATTATGTCTCCTGGAGATCTCCAACATAGCCAAAAACAAAAACTGCTCTTTTCTGATTAGTGGAGAAAAAAGATTCTCCCATAATATTGTTTCTCCTCAAAGATTTCCCCAGTGGAAGAGTGTTATTCTCGATCTTGTACGTCAGCACAGACACAAACAGGGTCAATGAACTCCATGTTTTGCATTAACAGCAGTGACCCTTAATAACCGTCTGCTACAGCTTCTGCCTGTTTGGTCTCTTCTGAACGTCCACGCAGATGGAATGTGACGTGCTGAGAGAAAACACCTTAAAACACGCAGAAGAAAAAAAGGCATAATAACCTCCTCAGCAGAGCAGATCAAGGTGACCTTAGGTAAAGTGATACACCCTTTGAAAAACATACAAACAGAACAATGCTTTGACCTACAGACTGATATGTGTAGGCAGACATTGGATGTTCCTTTGCAAAAATGACATAAATGCATTTTTCATCACATACATAGTTACGGGTTTATTTGTCCCGGTTTGAGATATCCACTTCCATCCAATTACAATGGTGGCAAAGGCTATCTGAGGAATTCAAAGTATTTAAAGGCGACATACCATTTTATGTTAAAATGTGATTTCTGTGAAGTACAAAAACAAATTATATTCACCTCCGCTGCTCTCACACAAACTTTATGAACTAGAGAATTTATTTTTATTTGGTTTTCTAATTCATACTGATAAAAAACTGATAAAAAACATAGCAGACACAATAGTATGATGAAATATTACAATAATTTCATAAAACAATGCAAACTAAATAAAACAATTTGAAAATAAATAAATAGACAAAACAGATTTCCACATTTCAAATACCTAGGTTGACATTCTGATACACCCAAAAACACACACATGTATGCAGACCGTATTTATAGTGTTCCCCATAACATTTTGCATTATGTTGCTCTACTTTGCAATGTTTTGTTACGTTTATGTTTCCAAAAGACCTGACCTTTATGGTTCCTTAAAAACGCTCATCTGAAGCTCATTATGTGCTTGTTAGGATCGGTACAAAAATGTACTCTTCAACACAACAATGCACTCCTTCTGCATGTACTGTAATTCATGCTGCACAGTTATATGCCCCTCTTGGGGACAATGAAGTTGAAAGTGAAGTGAAGTGAAGCCAAAGAGAGTCCATTCAGTCAACATTACAGAGTGGCGACTTAAGCCTTCAGCTTTCATTTACTGCAGAGAATCCTTTGATGTGGATGTTCTGGACAGACTGTTCTATAAGCAAGGAAAGGATCTTCAGACACACATGTGATGGGAGGGAAGGGGAGGAGGAAGGAGGGGGGAGTAACAGTGTGAATGAATAGAAAACGTAATTTTCCTGCATGGTATACATAATAATGGAAATCCCTACCAACACATCTCCCTTGACCTAATCACCAGATTGTTTCCAGTTAACCTTGCCAAGTGCAATCCTCTGGCTTGGACTTCCTCCTATTTCTCATTAGAGCCACAATGAGAGAGGGAAGCACTGCAGCTAAACACACACACACACACACACACACACACACACACACACACACACACACACACACACACACACACACACACACACACACACACACACACACACACACACACACACACACACACACACACACACAAACATTTAGAAAAAGAGAGGAGGAAACTAAACACAATAGATGCTGGCGCATGGGAGCCTGGATTTCCTGGGTTTCCCACACACAAGTGTACAATCACAAGCGCACAAACATATACTCTTATTCCAAAAACACACAGACACACGTGAAGCATCATGCAGCATGTAAAGACGCTGGTGTTACAATTCCAAAGACTGTTTTGAGACTCTTCCACCTTCATTGACCATGGCTATGTTTCAGTGTTTTTCTCCCAGACCTCAATCTATGTTCTATGTTCTGTGTTGCCTGTTCAATAAGACATGGATTATCCAATTAAGGACATCTTGTGAGAAGGAGAGGAGAAGAAAAATAACAACTTTGCTGGGGATTAACGTCATTGTGCCCACTCACATCACATTCCTGGCCGCTGATTCTAGACCCTGGGAGAGGACACTATGTGTCCCGGGACTGGAGATGACAGTGCTTGACTCAGAGCTCCCAGCTTCACATGTACATCAATCTCACTCTACGTGATGTTTTTCAATGTTTATTAAGTCCTTTAACGTTAAGATGTTCAAACTATGCTTGGTTTCCTTTCCTCACATTTAAACCCATACCCTTTGAGAAGATTGTATTCACTAACAAACCTTGTGATGTCATCCTTGGTATTTATTTTATTATCTTTTCTTTTTAATGACTGATTTTAAATGCCATTTTCTTAATGTCTTTCGTTTTTTGTAAAGCACTTTGAATTGCCTTGTGTTGAAAGGTGCTGTATAAATAAACTTGCCTTGCCTTACTGTCTAATAATTAAGACCTTTAGTATAAAAATTATAAAACTTTGTAGATCATCAACAAGTTATAATACAGTTGCCTTTTGGGTTGCTCATCCACCAGTGGCAGAGGAATCTTTATTTGTGACATTCGAACATTTATAAATGACTATGGTAGGTTGAATCCAAGTCAGAAGTCTCTCTGAGCAAGCTTAGTGAGGTATTGAATGCCGACCATTAAAAATGCGCTGTAGACTCTTCCTGTAAACACACAAAGCTATGTTTAAGTTCAGTGTTCCATAAGACAAAACAAACATGTTGAATGCATTTCCTTCCTCACTAAACATTGTAGATCCCATAATGGGTTCAGTTGTGGATAACCATTTGGATTTTAACGCTGTCCTGGTGTATCGTAACCAGAAGTGTCAAGACGGGCGAAGCCATTTTTAGATGTGCAAAATGTTTCAATAAACCCTACCAAGAGAACTGAAAACACGTCTCGACTTGAAATTAATAAGTTAACCCCGCCTAAAAGCATTTTCTTCTTTATTCTCTATTTTCTTCTAAATGGGACCATCATTTAGAAAAATGAACACGCTAATGTACTGAAGAAAACTTAAACCAATTCGGTTTTGTTTTTTTACTGAGGTAGTAAATTAAGTAAGATCAAGGGTCATCTTTTCATCAACTTCTATAACATCTGATTTCAACTTGTAACCAGAGAAGTCGCCCCCTAGTGGATATTAGAGATAATGCAGTGTTCTTCTTCACTGTTTTTTTGCTGCTATTCTGAATTAACTTCCACCAGCTGTCTCATGTGTGTCCTGAAGCATGAGAATTGTATGTGAATGTTTTCCTTCAAAGTGTCTGGTGAAAGTTTATTTAGTTTAGTTTTTTCGTTTAGATGAAAGGTAAAATCAAGTCTTTAGCGATCCTCTTCCACTTCTCCCTTTATTGCTATTCTCTACCTGTCCACCTGATGCCCTCCAACTTTTCCACCTGTCCCAGTCACATGACTCCTTTATCCAGCCACTCCCTCCTGTCCGTCAGTAACCCTCTTCCCTGCCCTTTTTTCTAAATACCTTTGACTTGTCACGGTAGCACAGATAGTACAATTTAAATGAATGAGGCTCAATTCCATTTAGCTGACTAATAGCATATGTATCACCTGACTCACCTCGGTCTAGTGTAACGCTAGAAGTTGAACCTCCCCTTACGACATACGTTCATCCGTTAACCTCAGAGAACCTCTGAGCCTGTGTAGTATTAACGCAGGTGTGCATTCTTTAGGTGGGTGTGATTTCAAACAACCCTCTTTTTCTGAGCTTGTCTGTCCTAGATGCCCTCCAAAAGGCAAGGTTTAAATCCCCATAGATGGAACATCGAGGGTGGGATTTTGAGTGTGTGTGTGCGTGGGTGTGAGCCGCTCCTGAGACAACAAGACTGTTTTTCCCGGTGCTCTTGTCAAAGGTAAACATTCCAGCGTTGGGACGTTCAATGCCAAGCACTGTTTGATCTCCATCATGTGACATCTGAAAGGGATGGAAACAACCCCCACCCCCCTCCCTTATCATCACTCTCCCAAACACAAACCCTTCAGCGGCCATCCAAGAGCTCTGTGGATCTCCTGTTTGGGTCTCAATGTTCTGATTGATCCCGCTGTGTACATGTTTTTAGGTAAAAGTAGGTCTGCCCCTGACCTCAGATAACTCTGCCTCTGATCTGACTGCAGCTCCCACATGTGGCTCCTCGATGGGAACACATGTTTTGACACCTCATGCCCCCCCGTCTTTGCGTAGACCTGCTTATTACAAAGATGATACATCAGCAGTCAGTCACCGGCTATGTAAGGTCATATCATGACATACTTTACACAGTAAGGGAGTAATGTCTATAAAAGTGGAGCTGAACATTGGGTGGAACGAAATATAATTGTTTAGCTCCCAGCAGCGCTGGAGTCAACATTACCCTCACAAGGACGCAGATAGGTCCTATAAAAACAGTTAATCTCAGGACAGATTAAGACAAACACACTGCGTCAGGAAAACACATCAATGTAGTTATACAATTTTAACTTTCAACTTCAAAGTATTTCAAAATTACTATTTAAATTGTTGTTAAATTGTTAAATTTAGAGAATGCTTTGGTGTTTTGGTGCAAAACATGAAAAAGCAGGTACAAAAATCAAACATTACAAAAATGCAATACAGATATGAGAAGGTACATTCAAAATATGAACTATATGTCTTTACTGGTAGAAGTATTTCAATGTTTACTGTGTTATATCACACCAAAATTCATTTCACACTCCGTAAAAGTATGCAGTTTGCAGTACAAAGTGCCAGCGTACTACAAATACATGTGCATAATTCATTGTTTGACATTAGTATATCTGACGTTAATTATTACAAACACACGGTAAATCCCCCAACAGCCCTTTGAAAGGCTTTAAGTAACTTATCACATTTACTAAAGTATTGTTCTTAAGTATGATTTAAGTAGTGTTTTTCACTTTACATTTGTTCAATTCTGAAATATGTATTTAGATCTTGCAGTCTCTTTCACATTGTACGTTAAGATAAATATTTTGAGTACAGCCCTGAATTTTAAATAAAATAATAGAATTATTCAAATGTTACCCAAGTTTAGGGATCCAAATACTTCCTTCACCATTGTCATATTAACGTTTTATACTACGGTACAAAAACCAATTAAAAAAATGCGGCAAAATGTACAATATTAACATTGATTTCTGAAATGTAATGTAGTATTTACACGTAAGTGCACAGAAGTACCTCTTCCTTCCGCTGTCAAGTAGGTTTTTTTTCACGATGAGAATGAGGCCATTGTAGACTTCCTGTTCAGTGAGAGTGATAAAAAACAAACATGGAGACATCCTGTTGGACATGCTGTATTGGCTGCACATGTGCATTCATCACAAGTATTATAAATAGATGGGATTAATAAAAAACTCTTCGACCTAAGATGTTTTGTTGATTGGCTCAGTACATGTTGCACAGACAGACAATTTTGGGGACAACGTGTATAAAATATTGATGGAATGGTAAAGCCATAAAGGCACACCTGTGATGGAATGTCAGGTATTTCAGAACACGTGCTAAAGCTGGGCAAC
This sequence comes from Pseudochaenichthys georgianus, assembly GCF_902827115.2. Taxonomy (NCBI): domain Eukaryota; kingdom Metazoa; phylum Chordata; class Actinopteri; order Perciformes; family Channichthyidae; genus Pseudochaenichthys; species Pseudochaenichthys georgianus. Next base: position 31,569,114 of record NC_047506.1, on the reverse strand, counting down.
AACCTCATCTTCCACATTATTTCCACAGACTTTTTTCTTTTACAACAGACAGATTTGCTATTGATCTTTAGCCCTTTAAACCAGTGGTAGAAGAAGTCAACATGTTTTTGACATGTATTAAAAAAGCAGGTATACATACTATCACAATCCTACCTAACTGGAAGTCTACAAGTATCATCAAAAGTATGTGTGTAGTAATTAGCACCCAATGTGCATATGCCATAATGTAACAGTACATGAATTAGTTTAAGTACTAAAGGGCATTTTTATTTCGTGCATCTATACTTCTACTGTACACTACATATGTGGTGGAAATTATAGTTCCCTTAAGATAAACTGATAAATGATTCATGGACAAAGTGTGTCTTTTGTTATATTAAATACAGTGGCCCTGAAGTGCAAGTCAAAACAGAATTTCAGAAAACACCACAGCATTTCAGGAAACACCACTGTCTTCCATATGAAATATAATTTTACACACTGTGTTTTGATATTGCACTTTGTATGAGGTCAGACAATCACTAGATTGTGTTCCTTGTGGTGTCTGACACTTACTTATCATACTTGATTTAGCCTGTTGTTCCCAAGATATAATGAAGTGTTTAATCATATGTGTTGAAAGACTAAATAAAGTATAGGGGAAGCACATCTTAGGCTTGATTTAGTTTTGAACATCTAAAGCACACTAAACAATACAATGTTTTCCTATGATTCATGGTGAATTAAAAGCACACAGTTGCAGAACGTGTGCATACTCTAGCCAAATGTACGTGACTATAAGATCTAATAATTGATACTGTGTTATTGGACTGAATTCACCCTAACAGACAGATGCAAATGTGTTATGGGGGGGGGGGGGGGGGGCAGTGGGACTAGAAAATGCTCTCACGCCACATTAGATTACACTATAGGCTTTATTTAGCCCGGGGCTTTGAAGAATACAAATCTGGGCATCACGTGAGAGTGACTGTTAACACCAGTTGACAGATGATGCAATACTATAAAGCAATTGCATGGAGCCGATCGCAATAGTATATATTTTTTAAAAGGCTCGAATTAACTAAAAAGTGAAAATAGAATGAGTAGTTTGCTTACATATTATAGTTTATTTCTGTTTTGCTTCATTGTGTGAACGAAGGGATAGGGTCAGGAGTATCAGGACACCAAATGCTTTGCAGCAGGCCGTAGCGACGTGCATGTTGTCCCGCGCGGAGGGACCATTAAAGCCCCCAGAGTGGCCATAGGGATGTGTCTGTGGTCATGTCAGCGCAGCCCCCATTCATAGCTCTGGTCTATTATTATCCCAGGAAACGGGTAATTACAACGGGACATCTCCTGGACTGAGTCCAAAGCCGGCTTCTGACCGAGCGCGCACGCGTGGGACAGGGAGGTGTCGCATAGGCCTACCAAAGAGTCCCTAGTGAGTCGCGATCCTCATGCAGTTTTTCTAAGAAAGTTGGTTTCATAATTCCCTCTGTAATGCACGAATGCATTTAGAGGGCGATCTCAGCGGGCTCTCAGCGGGCTCTCAGCGGGCTCTCAGCGTGGGCGTGCGTAATTTGCGCTCATAACTAGTTTCCCCCAAAGTTGTGGAAGAAGTTCGGGCACAACAAACCCGCCATGAATGGATAACGTTGTTCCTAAAGAGAGGAGCTCGTTTGTGTCCGCAGGGAAAACAAGGACCTGCTTCACTTCTGTTATCGATTAAACCCCCCGAGTGACGCTGTGTGCACGTATTCCCGTTGCCACTGCTGAAAACAAACAGAAAGAAAGTGCTGAGTTGTTACTGTAAACTGGTAGAGAGGGGTAAAGTAGTTTGGGGTATCACCCGGGTGAGAAAAAGGGGTCCTTGACTGCAACATCAAACAGTGGTGTTGTCACTCGCTTGCGATACGTGCAAGCACTGCCTATTCCAAAATAAATATTGACGTGAGTGTTGTATTCAAATGAGCTACCCGACCGGACATAGGCGGGCCAATCACAGCCCATCGTATCATCACACCTTCTTTTCAGAAATCATTCATAACGCGGATGCGTCAAACACTCACCCGGCTATAAATACGGCTGCGCGCAACGCACAGTTAGACATTTTCCCAAAATCAAACGCAAGACGCAACTGAGCAAGAACCGTGGGAATCCGGCTTCTTTACCTTTGATTCAACCTCTCTACCTTGCTCTACATTTTTATATTCTATATTTAATATCCAGCTCACTGTGTTTACTATGGGTGGATTATATTTGAAGCACGTCGTGGTGGCAGCGCTGTACTCCGTGCTGGCCACAGAGACGCTGGGGTTCCCGGTGGTGGGGCCAGAGCCGATCCGATGCGCCCCGTGTTCTCCGGAGAAGCTGAGCCAGTGTCCAGCGGTGGCGCCCGGATGCGCCGAGGTGTTGCGGGAACCCGGCTGTGGATGCTGCCTCGCCTGCGCCCTGAAGGCTGAGGAGCTGTGCGGGATCTACACGGCGCCGTGCGGCTCCGGACTGAGGTGCACCCCGAGACCCGGCGACCCCCGGCCGCTGCACTCCCTCACCCGGGGACAAGCCGTGTGCACGGAGAACACTAAGCAGGAGCTGATCCCCGAGCCCCAGACACAAGGTAGGCCTATATGATCCAGCACCACATCAAAAATCCTCATTCTCACAATCCCCAAAGTCTGATAACAGTTACATCCAGTCAGTGCCGCTTGATTTATTCTATGTTCTTCCTCAGATCAGGGAGAGCCAGAGGCAGAGATGGACAACGTAGCCATCGTCTCGGACCCCGGCTCCAGCCACTACCTCCCCGGCCACAGTAACCCCTTCGACCCGAGGGTTGCTGCCGACGCTCAGGAGAGCATGAAAGCCAAACTCGTAGCCATCCGCAAGAAACTGGTGGAACAGGTGAGAGCCAGAACCCTGCACCAGTACCATTGTGTGAATTCTGTGAGATTCCCCTGAGTGCAAAATGTTGCTAAAAGTTTTTGGGGAGGTTTAAAGGGGGGAAATGACTCGTGCACCACAAGGGGGAGCTCGTGTGCTATTTGAGGATATGGTGTAGAGAGAGAGGGGGAGGGGGCATGGTATTACAAGTTGTATATTGATGTCAGCCCACGTGCTTGCTGATAATAAAGCAGTATTATTTCTGTGTTGGCACTCAGTTAACCCTTCCCTTGTCTGTTTCATCTCCACAGGGGCCCTGTCATGTTGAGCTGCAGAGAGCCTTGGATAAAATTGCCAAATCCCAGCAGAAGTTAGGAGACAAATTAACCAGATTCTACCTCCCCAACTGTGACAAACACGGGCTCTACAAACCCAAACAGGTTGGTACATTCAGCAAAATGTGCTCTGAGTGTGTGTGTGACTCCACGACAGCATTAAGTTGCATGTGAGCCAATATTATGTCAACCACAGTTTAGCAAATGAGTGTGTGATGCAGGTAGGGATGTGTTTGGCACCTCCACAATGTGTGTTTTGTTGGAGTGTGGTGTCACCCAGTTGCATGACTGTACATGTGTGTGACACATGGGCAGTTGAATTAAAAAATGATTTTGTGTTTCTCCTGCAGTGTGAATCCTCTCTTGACGGACAGAGGGGTCGATGCTGGTGTGTGAGCTCCTGGAACGGAAAGAAGATGTTAGGTTCCACCGACCTGCCTGCAGAAGCCGAGTGCCCTTAAAGAGATCACCCTCTGATGAAGATCTCACAAACAAAAAAGAAGAAGCAAGCCACTGATTTTCTTTCTATTTTTTTGATAGCTGTTTATTTATTGATCCTGTCCATGGTGGTGTTTAATTCAGGTACACTGTCATTGTGGGGTTTCTGGGTCCAAGCCACCCAAAAACCCCTCCCCCCTCCCTCCTCTTCAAACACCCGTCCAAAAGAGAAAAAGAAAATCTATTTTTGTTTTCTGAAAGATTTTAATATTGTTGCATTTACTTCTACTCTTTAGCCTTATTTATTTCAACATTATTTCATTTGTTATTTGTAATTATTTTATGAGTATTTATATCTGTTTTCTTTTTGCCTTATTGTTATTATTATATTATTATTTTGATGGGTGTATAAAGTGTATATATGTATCTTGTCCCTGAGGAACTCCACTGCTGAGTTGAGCTCGCTCTACCCTTAAAGGAGTTGTCTGGAGGTTTGGTTTGTGACAAACCAAGCAAGAACAAAAGCACTGAGTGACCAAAAGTCATTTAGAAGTATTTCTAAATGTTGTTTTTATGATTTATTTTCACATTGTTGCCATTGTTATGGACTTTTTTGTTGTTATTATTGTGTTTTTTATTTTCTTATGTGGCACACGATCAGTTCTTGAAAGTGAATGCAAAACTCTCAGTCCTTAAACAGTACTCAGAAAACATTTCCCATGGTTCCATGGGGTTACAGTTAGCACGACAGGCGGTGCCACCCATGCACCGCCTCTCACACGGGTATTTCTACATTAACCTACCTCCGATATTTATGTGTCTGTTGTCAGTTGTGTTGATGTATATGTCAAAAAAAGACTTGCTATTTTACTTTTCATGTCGCTGTTCCCTCTGACCAAGAACACATGACCACAAAGAGCGCGTCCGCTCGACCTACATGCTGCTGTTGGAGAGATAATTATTGTTTATGTGAGTCTATTCCAAAGTGACTAACTGCTCATATGTACACTTTTGTAATTGAGATGTAATGTAAGAAGAAAAAAGGTGATATATTTAATAAAAACATTAACCTCAGCTATGTGCTCTCTGGCCTCTCTTTCACCTCAGGCAGGTTGCACAAACATCCATAGGTGGCAAAAACATAAACATCACAATAGTTCCATCAGGACATTTTTTCATTTCAAACCTTTATTTAACCAGATTGGTCCCATTGAGATCATAGATCTCTTTTTCAAGGGAGACCTGCAGCATATAGGTTCCACATGAAACATAAAACAATAAAGGACATTATACATTATATTTACAGGATACATAGTTATAGACATTTACAAGTGCCCATTGTATCAGCAAGCATTTCATTTAGCCTAGCTTTAAAAACATGCAGAGGAATGAGATTGCTCAGTTTCAATTCTTGCTGAAGATTGTTCCAAGCAAGTGGAGCTGCGCACATAAAAGCTGTCTTACCTAAGACAGTCCTTGCTCTTGGCACATCTAACAAGACTACATCATGTGATCTCAGACAATAGCTGCTTGCAATTCTCTGTGTTATCAGAGAGCAGATATAATACGGGAGTTTACCCAACAAAGCTTTATAGATAAACGTGTACCAATGACTGAGCCTCCGTACAGAGAGTGATGGTAAACCTGCCTTGGTATACAGTGTACAGTGATGTGTAAGCGCTTTACAATTTGTGACAAATCTCAGAGCACTGTGATAGGCGGCATCGAATTTGCACATGATTATGAAAGTCTGCGTTCAGATGCACCCATGCACCACATATTTCGATATTGGGTGTTTTTGTGCAGTCTTATCACAGCCTGTCCTCCTACAAAAAACGACCATATAGGTCGATTGTTCAGCAGCTAAATACGACCCAGAGTCACGTTTTAAAGTGTAGCACCTCTAGTGGTCGTGTAAGAAACAACATGCTCCTGTCGATTGCAAACGCTCCGGAGGGTCGTTTATTCACAAATAACCCTCTCTGGAAAATCCTAAATTGTGGAATAGTTTGGCCATTAAAATGCTTTTTTATTAGATTTCTAGCGAGAAGTGTATATTGTACTTTTATAATCTACGTCCAGTGGATGTGTAGGATCTACAGTTTGATAGATATACGAAGATGATTTGAGGTCTCGCCAGGAGAACGTGTATATGGGGCAGCTTCCATGTAAAGTTAGTGTGGGTGAAAACAGTTTTTCCGGTTTCGAAGTTTTCATAATAAAACCGGAAGTATTCCCCACACTGTCAAATGATTACGCAGTGATATCTCCATTACTCATCCACTAAAAAACATCAGTTTATCCTTGTTAATTACACAATATTGATTGGTTTAAATTGTGTACAATGCTTTTGTGTTTTTAACCTTCGATTCGGAGAAACAAATAGTTTTTTCGGAGTTTAGACACTACAGAGTTTCTGAAGACACTACACTACCCAGAATCCCCAGCTATCGTTTGGGACTACAACATCCGCCTTGCTTTACAAACCCCGTGATTAGCCCTCAAGCTCTGTGATTGGATATTGGAGTGGCAGTGCGACAAGGTTACGCTGTCAAACAGCTCTTTGAAATGGAATGGAACCACGCCAGACTATCCAAAACTGGACTTGGACGGGTCCAGCCCGGCCCCCCCCCCCCAGAATTACACTTGCTGGCTATTGTGTGTTTCGCAACATGTTCTATGGCACGTCTCTACTGGGAAATGTAGTTTTAAAAGACGTTTTCGTATTTCCCACAATTAGAAGTTGCCAGTATTAAACTGTATACATCCCTGGAGGTTTAGGGGATACGAAACACATTGGTGTTATCAAATTTAAAACATATAATTAATACATGGGTGAAAATTGCTTGTGTCCATAATGGGCAGCATTAATACCACATGACAGCTAAGGTCAGAAGAGCTTTATTTAACAGCTGGTCTTATGTCTGTGACCCCTCCTGTTGTTAATTGATAAGCCTGAAACATGCACTTGTCAAGGTTCAGATGCACATTTAGCAAATATGGCAGTAGCCATCGATCATCTTAAGATAAGATACTTTATTGATCCCAAGTTGGGAAATGTTTTTGTTACAGCAGCATGTACTACTTTGTTCTACTCCACTACAATTCAGAGGTTAACCTGGTATTTTTACTCTACTACATTTATTTTTGTTACTTTGCAGATTCTGATTAATGAGGTGAAATATAAACAACCCTTAAATCAGACTTTAGTTACACCTGAGTAAAATTCAGCCTTATCAGTTTGTCTGTTTTGCACATCCTCCTGTTAATATCTTTGGACGTCCTGCACTAAACTGTTTTATTGTAGAGATCACTACAGTATCTTCTTGATATTTTCCATTCTATATTTCTATCATTGACCCCTATTTTGTATGTAGGCTACTCTTCATATTTAAATGTTTTCATCAAATATAACTTATTCAACAACTAAATTCAATAACGTGCTTTAACCACTAGGAGGTGCGGTTTAGACCAGTGGTCTAGTTAATAAAACATATCGTACATAATATGACTATTCACTTTATTGTGAGTTTAAAACAGAACGGTAAAGGAAAATACAGTTTCAGTCTCTCGATGTGAAGCTTATGCATTGTACCATGAACCTGTATAGACCTGTAACAGTCAACTGCATGAGGAGTTGGAAAGGTAGTTCAGAAAATCAGTAATATCTTTAAAAACTACAAAAAAGTCCCTTTCTATCAGCTGTGCACCGTTATGGTGTAAATACAGACAGATCTACTAATTGGATCAAATATAAAAGTCAGCCGAATTAGTGTTGATACTGCAAGGAGACGTATTGTGTGAAAAGAAATGGAAGATGTTGTTTAATTGTTGATATATTTATGGTCCACGTCACGTATTCAGTTTTGGCGGCATCTCTTCCAGTTTTTCAAAAGGTCTTCTGATCAGGGCTCTATAAATACATATCTAGGGCAGGTATGTAATATTTAATGCAGCCGAACCGTGTATTGCAATGCCGTTATGTGATGACTTTCAAAGAGAAAAGCAAGAACACTCGGAATAAAGTATTATTATTTTATTTTTTTATGTTTTCCGATTTCATATCACATAAACACTATATCCCGACGTGCATTGCGGCGTGATTTTAGCCTATCAAAACCTCTGAAAAAAGAAATGTGTCTCTCAGAATCGAAAGAGAAAAACCTATGGGAAAAACACAAAAGCATTGTACACAATTTAAACCAATTAATGTCGTATAATTAACTAGGATAAACTGATGTTTTTTAGTGGATGAGTAGTGCAGATATCACTGTTAAATAATTTGATCATTGGTTTTATTATGAAAACGTCGAGACCGGAAATACTGTTTTCAACCCGTAACTTTACATGGAAGCTTGCCGCATATACACGTTCTCCTGACGAAACCTCAAATCATCTTCGTAATATCTATCAAACTATAGATCCTACATATCGACTGGACGTGGATTCTAAAAGTACAATATATACTTCTCGCTAGAAATCTAATCATAAAGCGTTTTAATGGCCAAACTATCCTACAATTTAGGATTTTACAGAGAGGGTTATTTGTGAATAAACAACCCTCTGTAACGTTTGCATTGAATGGGAGCACTAGAGGCCGACAATTTTAAAACGTAATTATAGGTCGTATTATGCGCTTCAACAAACGACATATTTGGTCGTAATAAGGGCTTAAACAATCGACCCATTTGGTCGTATGAGTTGGAGGACTTGTTGTCTTATCACGGGGATCTAAAGTGGAGGTCTTTGTCTAACTTTAGGCAGTTCGCGGGAACGTGCAGTACCGTGCTGCCTTTTGACCCGCTCTCTGTTTGCCTTGGTCGGGCACAGGAATTCGTCTCAACCTCTCGTGCCCACTGCTGCATGGCACCACTAGATTTATTTAGATTTTTTTACAAATTGAACCTCTGCTTTATCCTTATTGACACATTCCATTCAAGGACTTCAACAGGAGCAAATTTGAGTTCTGATGATCGACCCTTTTAGAGATTAAACAAGTCATGCAAGGACAAAAACAAACATCTGAGACGGCATCTTAAAATGTGTTCACTTTTTATTTAAAAAAAGACATTAAATACAAATTATATCTTGAATCAAAATCATTTTCTTTCTCAGAAAACAATAGCTGTGTGATTTCTACTTTAGTATCATGAAAAGCTTGAATCAAAAAAATTCTTTGAAGGATAAACTTGAAATGAAAAACAAAAAAATTACATTTACCCGTGAACAGAGAGATTCTTAACGTGACCAGCAGGGAGAAAATAAATGATGATAAAGAAAGTGACATTACAGAAGTGTGAGCCTGGCTCTGCACTGACAGACTGAGGCGGGATGGCTGGGTGTGCATGGAGAGAAGTGACTGACGGAGAGGTGAGAGGTTCACTGGCCTAAAGAAGCCGTGAACTAAGATGACCAAAGACCTGAGTGCCTGAACAGATTCTGCCTGTGGCTGAAACTCGCCTGCTGGGCACAGAGCTTACAAATGACCCTGCAGAGCAACAGAAGGAAAAAAGGTTCATTACAAAATAAAACAGTCATTAGTGATTATATTCCCCAAAATACACTGAATCAAATAGATTTTGCTGTGCAATCGGTGAGTCACTGAATTGTTCATAAGAAAACCTAGTTTGGATCAGCTTATATTTCTTTCTTAGATAAATAATTTGTATTTTTAAGTACTGTACATGATGTCTAGTCCGACACATTAGCTGGCCAAGAAATAATAATAATAATATATAAAAAGACACACTTACAAATATTAGGGAGGGAATAGCTTAAACATATTTGTATGTATGTTCCTCCCCTACATCAAGTCTTTGAATAGGTGGGATATAGCACCAACAGTTGGTTGTTAAGTTGCTGCGCTCTATCAAAGGAGGTGTACGGCCGATGTAATGCTACCAAGCTACTGGGCGAGCATTCTTTGTCGGCATTCTCTCCACTTTTCAAGTCTTTACACAGGATGTGGGAGAGCATCATGCAGGAAGCTCCTCGGGGAGGACCTTGCCTCCTCCCTCAGACCCCCTACCACTTGTGTGAATGCATATTTGGTGCTGTGTCCACCTTGTGGAGATTTGTTGGCATACGATCATACAAGCATGTTTTTTTTTCTCCAAAGAAACAAAAACAACAACAACAACAACAACAACAAAATAATTGCATTGAATGGAAAAAACTCTGAGGGGGTGTTTGCTGTCAGAAGTCCTGGTGTAGCTTTTTTTTGTCTTATTCCCCCCCTTCCTCCCTGGGTTATTATTGTTTTCTTACAGTATCACACTGATTCATCTGACATTACCTCGAAGGAAAGGTATGCAGATGCAGATAGGTCCAATTGTCTTTAACGGCATGCATTGACGAGTAGGGGCACAGCTAAAGTGCTTTAAGTGCTTGTGCTTGAAGCATAGGGGCAGCTGGCACCTGCGGGGGGCGGACCGGTCACACCGGGCTCGCCCCGTTTAAACAAGACTATGCACCACTGACAGGAAGAGGTGGGGCAGGGGGCTGGAGTGGGGACTAACAGCTCGGGATAGTGGGGTTGGAGAAGGGATCAGGCACACAGACAAGGACAACGTTTTACATGGGGGTAAAGACATCTATGATGGGAGGAACTCATCACCGTATCTGAATGATGGACACGGGACAAGGGAGAGGAAGAACACGGGACACAAGGTTAGAGGAACAATGGGACAGGGACTGGACAGTGGGTGGTGGGAAAGAGACATGAGACTGATCCCTGCAGGGCGGCATGTGAACACTTCACCAACAATCTATCCTTTTAGTTTTAAATACTCGAGTGATCTCGTATATTTGTAGGCCACAGACCTTATTTGGGAATCTAACCAAAAGAATATCAGAGATGTCTGTAACCGGGCTTATATGTATATTTTGGCACATTTTGCATCTTAATCCACTTGTTGATGGGATCCCTCAGTATGGTCCAGATTCTTTCTACTGATTTCTTCATATAGGATCATCCATCAAGCCTGCTGTTATCCTGTGGTGAAGGAGTATTTGATACTCAAAAGGTAGATGTTCAGTGAAGTGTTCCTTTTTTGGAGGAGTACAGGGTGAAGGGGAGGGGAGGCATGGGAAGGTCAGTTTGCAAGGCACTGTAATTGCATGGTTTGCCTGTATTCTCTTCCCAATAGCAGGACAAGTCAAAGGCAACAAGAAGGGCCCTCGCTGCTAGATAAGAAGCCAAAGCCCTCCCATCCCATAATCCTTCACGTCAAAATGGACCCTGAGCCAGAGAGCGTTATTTTTCCTTCTGCAGTGTATAATGGAGCATTGGGGGCTTGGATCTCGAGACGGATCGTAGTGACATACGGTATTTACAGAAATAAAACACTTTTGGGAACGAGCATACTCACACGCCACAGACATGCAGCTGTGCACACGTATGTTATGCGGGTGCTCACACATTAAGACACACACTGACTCACGCTCACAGACACACCATTTTTTTTCGGGTCACAGTCACAAACAAGTCCTCTTTAAAGTGAGTGGAAAAGTCCCTCCTTCCTCTCTCTCTAAAAGAATAGTGCAGATGGAAGGATTCTCTCTTCCTCCCCCTACTCTCTCAGCTTTTTTGCTTTAAAGAAAACAATTAAGGTTCCTTAAAAAGCACAGGACAGATAGCTGTGAAGGACAGAAGCCTTTCCCCCTCCCCCGATCTCTCTGACAGAAATGGGACCTAAAATCAAAAAAAGGTCCAGAGCCCCCTTTCAAATGTTTACATAAAACTACATGCACGAGCAAACTAGGCTCTTTCTCCACCCCCCCCCCCCCCCCTGCTTGTTCTCTGTCCTTTCTCCCTCCGTCCACTCGTTGTCCCTCCGTCCTCTCACTTGCTCTCCAGGTTGTAGCACTGCGTCTCGCCCCGCTCCCTGCCATCGTAGCCGGGAAGAGGCTGCCCGTATTTGTCCACGCACCAGCAGTAGCCCCGCCTCCTGCCTTTGGATGGACGGCACTGCAAAATAAAGAGGAGGGAGAAGAATTAGCGCTTCTTGAACAAGAAGGTTTGCACACACAGCTGGCACCGGCATGGAAAAACATTACTTTTATCTTTAGTTTTGAGAGTGCAGGGAGAGAAAGAACTGGCAAGAAGCAGAGGACTTATCACTTTGAGACACATTGTGAAAACAGATTAGCGTTTCCAAGGTGAGGAATTACGCTGACACAGCTTTTTTCAACGCAGGCTTCAACGTGGCTACTATAATAAGACTCTATCTCTCTCTGTGTTGGCTTTTAAGGTTTTGGATGCTGGTCAAGGGGCCAAGTCGTGCCTCAGAAGAACTTTAATAAGTAGAGGTCTCATCGATCATGGTGAGGAATGCCCTGCTGTCTGGAGCTGCCTCCCAGCTTTTATGTGCAGGAACTATAAAGTCCAGGTGATGCAGCTGCTCATAATGTAGAATATGATAATACATATATCAAGATATGAAGTGATAGAGCCTCTGTTAGGCGTCCACGTGGGGCAACTTTGTCCCCTCTGTGAGTTGTTTATTTATCAGGCCCATGTGCTTCTGACCAGTGGGGGTAAACTATGAAAAAGCAGATTATTTTCGATAGAGCGGCGCGGGGCAATGAGGAACGCACTCAGTGAGTGAGAGTGAAAGAGTGTGAAGGTAAACAAGCAGTTGCTAAAATATTTGCCAAGGCCAGTCGGACGGCTGCAAGGAAACCATCGCTGCTATTCTGGGAAACTGGCAGACACTCAACATCATCTGGTGCTGATTATTGGCTGCACGTGCACGAGCGCGGGTGCATGTGCACGAATAAACACACATCAGCAAATATGTCGACGCACACAAACAACAGCTGTATCTACTGTATGTATACCCCCAGGAGCGCATACAAGTGTGCAGTAATATCACATGTCCCACAGGGGGCAGTCCAAGTGTTTATACAGTATATACTGTTTGTTTGGCTCTGTAAACAACAACACTGCATTTCAATCACAACAATGGCTATGGGGTTTAAGTGCTTACTTTGAGGTATAAAGGACCCATTCAAGCCAATGTACTAAAAACCACTTGCCCTAACAAGCAGCCATTCATTTCTGTTTGACAATCAATTAGCAGACTCTTGAAACTGGCTTGAGTTGTTCTGAATGCTCACACTACTCTGCCCTTTGTCCACGTTACATAATTGCTGTGAGGTAAAGCAGTGGAGGGATCTTAATATAATATGCATTACCATGCAATAACTTTCTAACACTGACCAGAACTTATTGACTTATTGGTCAATGCGATGGATCAGTTCAAGCTAGTTGATTGGGTGCCTTTCATTTTCATAACGTACAGAAATGAAGACAAATCAGTATCTAGACTGGTCGTCGTTACAACATGTTTTCTCAAATACCTCTTGCGGTTGTGTGAATAATGTCTGATCCTTGCGTGACATTGATTTGGAAGATGCTTTGGCTATAGTGCTTCCTTTACATTGTGTTGTTTAAATGCATTGGGAGCAATGTGGTTCAGTGTCTTGCTTAAGGAAACTTCCTGTGGGCAGAAGGATTCAGGAATCAGACCACAAACCAGCTCGGAAGTAGCACAACAATGTTTGCATAAGTACAAAACAAACGGCTGCGTTTCCTCATTTAACACTTGCTTGAACTGCACACTCAATCTATGATGAGTTGAGTTGCAAAGGTCTTAAATCAACTGCTTTTTTGTTGTTTTTACCAACGACTCGCAATTTGCCATGATGTGTCAATATGCCACTGGTGATGTGGTTTAATGTATAGGCAAGGCAAGGCAAAGTATAAAACAATTTGAGGTTCCACGTGGAGTAAATCAAATAACAGAGCGATTAACCTGTTAACCCCCAAGCCTGTTTTTCAGGTCTCAGGCTAGATAATGACATTCCCAGAACAAATTACTATAACTTCACTTCTAAAAGGGGAACATTAATAATCTTTTTTCTCAAAGCAATGATAAACCTGTGAGTTGGATGTAGAAAAGTCAGAATCAATATAGATGGTTTTTTTTTAAAGAAAATTCAGATTGAACATTTTAGTGTCCGTCCAAAAATTATTTTTTACTTATAGTGAAAACCACCCTTGAATGATGGGATGGTAGAATAAAAGCTTTAGGAATCCAAAGTACAACATATAATAAGTACCCTGTATCAAGATTGATGCAAAACAAGTGACATTTGACCTTTTTAGAGAGGTTTAGCAAACCTCTCTTAAAAAATATTATTAACCGTTAGAGCCAATAGAATCGAAGGGGCATTTTCACATACACACCAACGTTAACAAAAAAAAGTGGGGGCTTCGCGCATGCAGTTTTGGCCAGAGCGAACCTCTCTCACGCTCAGACATCTGAAAAAGGGGAAAGTCGGTTTATTGCTTATGGATTATCAGAAATCATTTCAAAGGGACACAGACACATTGGATTAACCTATGGATTAACCTTCAGCAGCGTTTTTATCGTTGTAATGCCATTGAAGACCACTTTTGACCAGACAACGACCAAGGTAATACATTTTGCCGTTTTAGCTACCTAGCGCCACATGTTTTGATGTCTGTTTTTGTTTATGAAGTCGCAAGTTCTTATCATGGAGTGATAATGTAGGTACCAATCGATTCTGTGTCATCTCACGATGCTAATCGATGGGTTGGACGTGCAGCTACGATAAGTAATACAGGTGTTATGAGTGAGTTTCTGTGCAGTAATGCGTTAGCATTTTTTCGCTCGTGGCTAATTTAGAGGCTCAGCGCTAGCTTTGTGGTTTTAAAAAAAAGTTAGCTGAGTTTCTTGGGGTGGGGTTCGACAGGTTAACAACTCACATACCGACTGCACAGAAGTGGGACTGATGCATCTAGGGCAGGGGTCACCAACCTCTTTTAGGATGAGAGCTACTTTAAAAAATGAAAACAAGTCGTGACATTATTATATACCTTTAACCTTTGTGTGCTGTTTGGGTCTGTGGGATCCATTTTCAGTGTTTACTAAAAGATGTATGCAATTTAATTATTTTAACCTGCTTTATTTGGGGATGGACCTCACATCCTCTAGGGCAGTGGTTCTCAAACTTTTTTCAATAATAAGTACCCCCTGATCAGCGCAAAAACTATTTGTTAGGGAAAAAATGCCTTTATAAAGAGGTACAGTACAGCGCTGCACCATCAGTGTCTGATTTATTAAAACAACAACATTGTAACTGAGAAACACTTAAATGCTACCTTTCAAATGTTTACAATCCATCACTAAATTCATGGCAAACCAATTTTAATATCATGCAATAACACTAAGACAACATTAGTTGCATTGAACTGATCTTTTTAATAAGTTGTACTTACAATGTAGTGAGAAATATGGGCTTGTACTTCACTGAGGACCTTTGTCATTCTGCAGTTATTACACTTCGCGTTTTGAAATATGTGTAACTCTGTTAATATAAAACCCACACTGCTCAAACTTCCTTACTTTTCCCAAAAATTGATATATTTATTTATTTTGGGACGTGGGGAATGAAGAGAACAAAAAATATGAGCATTTTATGAGCATGGGATTTTGACCCCTCATATAAACATATGCTATACTTTGCAGCCACAAGCCGTTGCCAAGCAACGCTTATTGTTTAGGTCCTTTGATAAGCAGGCAGTCATATAATTAACTAGAAAGCTAGATCTGATAGATTTGGACATAAACGCGAGTGAAGTATAACCGGACGCGAGACAGAGATCAGAGATCAGCTGTTGCTGACGGAGAACACGCAGCTCTGCATGATCACAGCTCCGTCGCTGTGACGGACCGTTGAGTGGAGCAAAAATACAGTTAGACCTAACACACTTAGCTAGTTTATCTACTCTGGAACAAGCTAAACTAGTTATAAATATATGTATTCTTTACTGTCGGGTCACTTATTACAGGTTCAGCGAGCTGCACGAGACTGACAGGCTGTCAGGAGAGGGAGAGGAAAAGAGAGCACCCCGTTTATTTTTCCCTTTTTATTATCCAGAATTACTGTAAACCTTTGAATAAAGTAGTTAATCTACTATTAGTAGTTTGTTTAAATGCATTACTTTTTCATTAACATAAAATAAATCTCACGTACCCCCTGCAGTACTCCAATGTACCCCTAGGGGTCCGCGTACCCCCATTTGAGAACCACTGCTCTAGGGGGTCCGGGGGCATGCACCCCCGGAAAGATATTTTTTAAAATGTTATAGTTAAATGCATCAATCTGGTGCACTTGAATTTATGGATACAGCTCTCAACACTCATATGAAAGGGAGATGTATACTTTTCAATGATCCAAACATCTTTAGAATATGATCACAACCAATAACAAATCATTTAAACTTGTTTATTCTTATCCTAGTTAACATTCTTTTTTTTCATTTATGCATATTTTACTAATCACTCCCCTTTTAATTTTTTTTTTACTGTCCTATAGTACACATTGGAATGATTTCTTACTTTATTTTTTACAAATAGGTAAAGGTGCTCTCTCTCTCTCTCTCTCTCTCTCTCTCTCTCTCTCTCTCTCGCTCACAGAGGCTGTGTACTCCTCCGTGACGATGACGGCTAGCGTTAAAAAATAATAATAAACAGATTTGTAAAGTGGGGGGACACGAACAGGATTTCGAAAAGTGGCGGGGAAAATGTCCCCCCTATCCCCAGTGGAAATGACGCCATGCATGAAGTGGTGAGGTGCTGCTCCACATTGCTTTTCTAAATGTCTTCCCGACTGCAACGCTGGTCCTGCAAATCAAGCAAGAACGTGATTGGTCGATATTCATTGTGGGGGTGGGGGGAGGAGGGGTGTTCGATAGATATAGAGTTGTAGTAAGTATAGAGTTCGCTATGATTGAGGTTTCGTTTCTGCATAGAGTAGATTATTTTAATTACATTTACTTTTTTGTTTGGTGTATTTTTTACATTTTGGATTTGCTTGGCGAGCTATTTTTAGAACATGCCCCGCGGGCGACTCACGTTGCCCCTGCGGGCGACTAAGTGCCCGCGGGCACCGTGTTGGCTACCCCTGATCTAGGGTATCCAGCGGTATAATTTGTAGCATTTTTTACGTGCAGTAGGTTGTATAAAGCTCCTTACACACCAAACTGACACCAAAGAACACGTCCCGACGGAACGTCGCCTCACGTCACCTCATGTCTCCTGCGTCTTGGCCATGTTTTGCACTGGAACACACCGCAAAGACTTCAGCCAACGGCCAAGTTGCACGTACGAACTGCGCATGCGTGAGTGGCAATAACTCTCCTTACCAGCAGGCGTCGGTAGTGTGTATTCGTCATTCAAAAGAGGCAACAACCAGAAGACAGACTGCGTGATACACCGAGAGAAGAAGAACAGACTGCGTGATATAAACAAACAACAAATAGCGTGTGCGTTCCATTTTCACTCTACAGCGAGATGCTCATGGGGCTTTCCCGAACCTGTGTCGAGAGTTGGAGTTAAATTAAATCTCAGATTTCTTAATAGTTTGTTTGGGTCCCTCACTTCCGTTTCGCTTCTCATGCACTGATTCGCTAAGCTGAACAGCCAATCAGAGTGTCGAATCGGCAGCGGAAGGTGTCGGCACGGCCGAAAAGAGGTGCAGTACACACCAATCTGAGTAGGGCGACACAACGCTCATCGATAATCGGCTCGGTGTGTAAAGACCTGAAAAAAGGACTATAATGTCTACACAGCTTATCAAATGCGGAAGTTAACAACCTCAAAATAAGTCAACTTTCAGAGTCATTCTTGATATTGGAATTCAAAGAGCCAAGACCAAACCCCTCGGACAGCATTGTAATGACACAGAGGCAGACAGACAGGCTTTAGAGTGTGACCAGGTGTCTGTTTCCGGCACAGTCTACATCCATGTGCAGCTTGAGTGCATGATCAAAGGCAGCTTTATAGAAACAGAGGCCTATTAAAATACCTCGGCAACAACTACTGCAGCAGTCTGGGGGCAAGTACGCAGCCCGACACGCCCCATTCTCACACACCAACATCAATCGAGAGATTCTTTCAGTTTTTCCTACCTCTCTTCCTCTTCCTCCTCCTCTTCTGTCTTACTTGGTTTTTCTTTCTCTTTCCTCTCCTCCCTCCATTCCCCCGCACGGTGCCATCGTCTGAGTCTGCGGCCAGCTTCTATTTTAGCCCTGACCCAGTGGACGCGACCGCAGAGAGGAGCTTAACATTGTGTTCCTTTGGCTCTGGTTAATGATGAAGGAGTCCTGCCTGGTGTATGTGTGTGTGTGTGTGTGTGTGTGTGTGTGTGTGTGTGTGTGTGTGTGTGTGTGTGTGTGTGTGTGTGTGTGTGTGTGTGTGTGTGTGTGTGTGTGTGTGTGTGTGTGTGTGTGTGTGTGTGTGTGTGTGTGTGTGTGTGTGTGTGTGTGTGTGTGTGTGGGAGTGTTGAAAAGCCAAAAGGAGAGGCGGAAGGGAGAGGAAGAGCAAAGTGTTCGCATTCCCTTGTTGCTTGGCTACCTTTGAATTTCCGATCTAACTCTCTTTCATCTGTGAACTATTAGCAGTCATCACAAGCAATCCTTTCTTTACTGCCATTATCTACAATCCACACACACACACACACACACACACACACACACACACACACACACACACACACACACACACACACACACACACACACACACACACACACACACACACACACACACACACACACACACACACACACACACACACACACACACACACACACACACACACACACACACACACACACACACACACACACACACACACTGAAGAAGAATGACAAAGACAGCCCGCTTGAGGACTATATGTCACTTTACATCTACTTAAGACTGACATTTTTGTTGTAACCATTATTTATGCACTGGTATCCTTTTAAAGGGGCCCTATTAAGAGAGAAACGTTGAGATTTTAGCCTTTGCAGACCATTTACATGCACCAAAACCTATATAACCCAGTACAGGAAATGGAAAACCCTTGGCTTCACGGACATTAAAAAGAGCCTCGGCTGACCACAGGATCACACAAGCTCATAAAATGCAGCGTGTGTGTGTGTGTGTGTAGGGGTGCATATATATATGCATGTGTGTAAAATAGGGCGCATCTGTGTGCATGTGTGTATGTAAGTGCATTGGGAGTCGCTGCAGGATATTGCTTTTTCTAAAAAAGAAGATTGTTTATTGAGAGTCCTAGTGAATTAAGCTCCAGAATAATTTGTTTATTTTTGAAGAATGGAGCTATACAAACTTTCAAATGGGAGCCAAAAGAATCAATATAAACCAGACTTGCAAAAACAGATGGTACAATATGAATGGAAGAAGAGGAGACTTGATGAGAGTTAAATAATTCAATGGCAAATCTGATTAACATCAAAGTCATTAATCAACTACCAATTTTTATAATTAGCATGTTAAAGTTTCTCTAATGTTAGCTAATGTGCACAATCTCGTATTATTTTGTATTGAATACTTTTACCAACTGAGGAAAAAAACACAAAATGAATATTATTTAATTAGATGTAGGTTCCCTTAAAGCAGACTGAACAGTTACAAACACTCATTCCTGCCAATGTCCATTAAGCTTCTCAACAGACAAATGTAATATATAGATTAAATGTTTGCCATGTCAGTAGGTTTGTCTGTGTGGTGTATGTGAAAACTGATTATATGTAGGTTTCTATCTGTACTATGTATACATTTTTTTGTTGATATTTTGTGGAACTGTAGACCAAGTCCAGAACAAATCTCCTTACATAGACAATAAAGTCAATCGTATTGTACTGTATAAGGAATCTCCCAACTTTTGAAAGGCATCGCTTTGACAATTTATAAACTTTAGGGCCTAAAATACGGTCATATATCCCTAAATAGTTTTTACATTGTCAGATACAGACATTTTGTTACAATAACCCTTGTTTCTGGAAAATATAATCTTCGATTGATTCTAAGACTAATGATCGTAAGAAAATAATGATAAACTGGCAATAATAAAAGTGATGATTGGCTGAAGCAACATTTCAGGATGGAGTATCAAAACTCAACTCATACACTGACATACAGTATGTCTGTGAAATCATTGTGACGATGCAACATACTACTCTCAATGTTATGTTACAACCAAAGAACAAAAAAAAGCGTCTCCACATCCCCAAGTGAGAAGGAAGCCAATGTGGATTAGAAATCCGGGGAGGGAACAGAGCGAGCGAGAGAGACAGAGTGAAAATAGCTGTCTGGGTCCCCAAAGGTTGGCCAGTTATTATATAGCCATTGTGGTCGGTGTGTACGTTTCCACAGATCCTTCTGAGTCACGCTCAATAAGTTACTCCTTATGGGCCTGCCACTGTCAGCAGGAAGGAGGCATAGGGTATGCAGGCACCTGGCTAGCATCCTTAACCCACTGCCAATTCCTCTTCCTACTCTTCCTCCCAAAACACAGACACTGGCGTTCCATTCACAAACCTCTGCAGGGTAATTCCTGGCCAAACAAGGAAGGGGAAAGCCAGGTGGGCAGAAGGCAGGATGGGCAGAATGAGGGAGAAGGGAAGCAGAAGAAAAGACGGGTGAATGACTGTAGGCGAGGCACAATGGGGGGCAATGATGGGTGGGTGAAATTATGAATAAGAGCCTGAGAGTGACAGTGCGTGAGAGGGAGGAGAAGTGAGAGTGAGTGTGAGACTTTGAGAGGTGTAATGAGTGGGTCAGTGTTGGGCATGCATGGCCGGAACTTGGATACTGGGCCAATTCATATAACTGTTGCTAAAAATACTTTCCCTGCTCAGCCAACCTTCTCCTACAGCACTCATATTACCAGCAACGTACACACTGGAAAGCACACATGTAAATACTTGTCATGATAGTTGACCTCTTAAAATAATATTCTGCCACTAATCCATCTTTATAGTATGTACATATCCTCAAGTCTTAAAAAAGTGTCTCTTTAAGGTTGATACATCTGTCCGTCATCAAGGTTCTTTATTTAGTCATACGAACATAGCTACAGTGTAGTTATGCCGATGAAAATCTTGTGTCACAGGCTTCTCCAACAGTGCAACACAAAACACAGATAAACAGAAAAATATAGTGCAAGTAAAAAGTAATACAAGGGGTGAGGGGGGCTGCAGCACCCCCATCTGTGAGGCTCCACTAGCAGTTTAGGCAGATAATTGCTTTAAAATTAAATATTGCCATCAACAGGCCAATAAGACACATATTATTATTTCATAACATACTATTAATTCTATAATAATAATCTATTGCTTTTTAATTTATTTTTATATATTTCTTATATTGTGTTATTGTTGCAGTATGCTCTAGATGCCTTTTCAAATTGACCCTTTGGGACCAAAATAAATATAATTTAATTGAATGTCACGTGTACCGTTGATGAAGCAGGCGTGAAAAACAAATATGTCTGCTGCGTTGAGATTTTCTTAAGTGTCTGGAACAGCAATCCAAAGACTGAGGGCTTTCAGAGGACGTTGGGCTTATATCAATGATGTGGGGGTTTCTGGGGCATTTCCAGAACAAAAGTGCTTGCCATTCATTGACTGAAAATGCGATTCCTAAAGGAATCTCCAAATGTCAAAAATGTTTGATACCAAATCATGAGTTTTTTCTATGGTGGACCAAAGCTCTTGGTTTCCTAGGGAAAACCTTAACATTTTTGGAAGAGAATGTGAGAAAGATGGTCAAAAGTTCTAAGATTTTGAGTGTGGTAAATGGCATCAACGCAAAGGTTGGCAAGTTTTCTTATTCAACCCAGGTAATGTGCAGGTAATGCGCACATAGTCACAACAATTGACAGACACTTTTATCCAAAACGACTTACATTCACTTCAATATTGTATGAAGTGCATATGGGCAGACGATAGAACCTCTGACCCCCTGATTGGTAGACAGCTATTTCCACACTGAGCGACGGCTACCAAATAATGCTGCAGATGTGGTTTCTATGATCAATTTCTTCCTTTTCTTTTACTGGTCAAATATATCACAACTTGAATCCATGATGCATCGAATATGACCATAGGGCCTTTTCTTTTCCAGGAAGCCTAAAACCTTCTACGAACTCTGGGCGGTTTTCTGGATTTCGACCAGATGAACCTGTTTCTAGTTTATTATTTTATAAAAGTACTGTAGTGGAAGTTAGTGCTTTCTGGTGGACCAGCAACCAATGTTTCAAAGTCGGCTGTACTTAATATCACATACTGGTCTCCCTGTATGATCATCAAGGTAAAAGCAATACAAGGCTGATGCTAATTTTACCATGTGGAGTAAGTTTTGCAAAAGTAATAGAAATGTATCCAAATTCCTGACTGTAGGAAACGAGCAACAGCTTTCCAACTTATGAATCTATGTTTCATCTTCTTTGTCTGTGAAATATGTAATATATCATATGTAATATGATAAATACCATTATCTAATTTGTTATCAGGAAAGCACAAAGGGACTTATGTATAGTTCACATTTGAATTCCTGTTGATCCTTCCTTCCTGGAACCACTTGGTAAGTTCCCAATTTATTTCCTGGTACTATTTGGGTAAAAAGGTCCCCATGAAAGATGAAACTACCATCTCCTACCAGCCACCTTTCAACAGTGCCTGAGTATTAAAAGATTTCGGGTGTGGTATCAATTTAATATACTGAGGCATCCTGTGTATCATGTGTATGCTCATGCCCCTTTTTTCCTCTGCAAAGTCCGTCACCCACCATCCACCCGCTCATCCCTCGCTCTGACCTCCCCTCACCCTTCCCCCCCTTGCTCCCTTCTTTTCACAGTATTGTCACCCTAAACGGTTCACACGGTCTCCTCTTCGCTGTGTTTCCGGTCATAAATCTCCGCAGCACACCATGAAGGCACATCCCCTCGGATGGATTTAACACAACACCCCTAACCCACCGAGCCCTCTGAGAAAAGGGCGACAAGGGCTGGCACACTGCTGCACACACACATACACATTAACACACACACATTAGGGCTGTGGCGATACACTAATCTCACGATACGATACGATACACGATATTCAGCCAACGATACGATATATATCACGATATTCAGCCAACGATACGATTCGATACGATTCGATATAATTCGATACACTTATATCATTTTCTGAAAGATTTTAAAGGGACAGTGGGATTTTGGTGACATCTTGTGAGTGTTCCATTGACTTGGATTGAATTAATTCAACTGAAAACTGAAAGCATCAATTATACAATATATGGCTCTGACAGAGAGTCTCCAGCTTGCAAATGCTGGACAAAATGAATCAGAAGATGTGGTGAGAAAATTAGTTTCATTTATTGAAACAGTGCAAACTGTAGCTGTAAAGTGCAGTATCACAATGGACAATGGAGAATGAAAAGGTGCAGCAGGTGGCGGAACACGGGGGATTTGAATGGGACTTGTTAGAAATTAAAATCAATGTTTTGATGGCATAAAGTACCATAAACATACCGTCAGTTTAAATGCTGTTTTATACTGAAAAACCAGAAGTTGTTGTGCACAACCAGTTGTTGAGCTTTTATTCTGAAAATCCTTCATCTCCGGTTAGCATTTAGCATGTGGCTAATATACAATTTCCTATAGAGGTGAATTTAGTAGCGATATGACACGGAGTGTTGCGCACCGAAACCTACTGATTTCAACACCACAACTATAGACGTCGAGATATTATTATTGCTGAATATTAAATGAAGGTACAGTTTATTTGAATACGTTTGTTTACAGACGTGGGTAGCATGAGACAACATTCGGAACTACCGGAAATGATACCAGCCGTGAGGTATTTTTGGAGTATTGATTACAGCGTTTAAAATGTATTAAATGAAAAGTCATGAAAGAGATAAGGACGAGAAAAGGCGTGTTTAGTTATATATTTAATGTGCAATGTCTGAATCCTCTGTAATGCGTAACAACGAACATTGGAGACGTGGAGGGCCGATCCCCAGCAGCGCCAACCGGCCCCCAGGGAGGATTCAGCAGAGGATATTTAACAGCTGGAGAGGTGGAGCTCGCTCTCTTCCCTTCGCTCATCTTCTGCTTGTAACATTACCGCGCTTTTTATTAATTAAAGTATACATTTGAACATTCTCAGAGACTCAATTAGTCTCCTTTTTAAAGCTTCTCTCCTGGATAACTGTGTTCGTATAACGAACACAGTTATCAGACTTAATGTATCGATACCCGCGGCTGAAATATCGATACTTTCTCGGAAAACTAAATATCGATATATATCGCAAGATCGATTAAATTGCACAGCCCTAACACACATGCTTAGAAGAACAGAACTGACACTTTCCTTGTAGGTATTTGTTGATGTAATCCAGGAAAAGAACAAGAAAAAGACTCTCATTTTAATAAAAGTAACAATGAAGCCTAACTTTTTAGACTGGAAAAGAATAATGATTTGTGTGTGTGTCTTTGTGTGTGTTATGGCTCGAGTTGGTCTCGAAGTCATGGTGCTTGTGGGTTTATTTTATTTGATGACTCTAGCGTTTCTCAGAATGGGCTCTATCTCAGCGGAAGCCCTCCGATAAGGCTCCCAATCTCAGGAAATGGGACAGTGGTATCAATTTGACATGCCTTAAGTCTAAGTACTCCGCTACAACACCTCCCATCTACTCTACACCTTCCCAACGATCCCCTCCTCCCGTTTTCTTTTTCCTCCAGTCTTACAAATGAGCAGGCCATGGGTGGCCTGAATCTGCTGTACAACGGACAAGAAAAACTAAACCAGTGACAGCCTGTTTGTTTTTTTTACCTCACCAACAGCACCCCACACCTACACACCCTCACCAAAACTACCGCCATCAAACAAGCGCCATACATACACTCCCCTGCCGCCACATCTACCGTGCCACACACACTCCCAGACCGCATTCTTACATCCCTACCCCCCACACTCTCCCACACCACACACCCACAAACACACCTGACCGACTTCATTTCCTGTGAGGCATGAGTCAGACGGCTGCAGTGCATTTACCGGAGAGTAATACATGGTTATTAGCCATTCTGATAATATAGTGTTGATGTGGCTGTCAAGGCAACCTGAGCTGCAAAAAAAAGAAAAGAAAGGGGGATTGTGCATGTGTGAGTGGGTGGGATGAGTCGCTTAGGATTCTTTGGAAGTGTTCAGGCATGCGGTGGGTCTACTTCCATGTCAGCAGTCGTGTGTGTCCTTGTTGAAGTGTGTGAGTGAAAAGGGGAGATAAAACAGCAGAGAGAGCCACTCACCTGTTTTTTCTTGTAGAAGCCCTTTCTGTCACAGTTGGGTATGCGGAAACCTTTCGGGTTGAGCACGTTGCTGATTTTGAGACCGCTCAGGATGCTCTCCATCTCCCGCCGACACGGCCCCTAGCAACAAGGCAAACACACGCCGGGGATGCCACTGTTACACACTCATCCTTACACCATCACAATGCAATTATAGCTAGTTCATGGTTAACATCAGAATGTCCAATTAACTCTCCCTTTAAGTTGATTTTAAGTAAAACAAAAAGATAATTTTTACACAGTATATGATGAACAGAATGTCGGTGTCTGCTTTTTCAAACAAACATTTGAGAAATATAAGACTTTGGGTTGCAGTGATTATCCTATTGTTTTGTCCAGGCTTACCATTTCTAGAAAATATTGTTTAAAAATGATAGTTAATAACTTATAAAGGTACTCTGTGGAGTATTTAAAAACAAATCGGTCTGCAGAGCAAGGTCTTGTTGAGATTCCCCTAACTGTTAGTATATTTTTCAAGGGTGCACGCAAATCATCTACCACAGGATGACAGCTGTATGCATTCTTGCCAAATGCATCCATATGCTATGAAGAGCCAGCAGTAATTCCAATAAATTCCTTCAGCAGGTAATTTTGAGTTCTCCCTCTTTACCAGGTCTGCTAATCAACAGGTGGAGTCCAAGGCATGCAATGAAAATGTTGCAGACTGCTGTCCCAAAATAGCATATGGTTTAATGCCTATTGACAGAGGTTAGTCCTAAAAAGGGGAACTGTGACTCTCAAGAAGATCTTCCATATATCAACTTTAAAACACCATTTATTTGGAATCTGGTGAGTTTCTGATGCAGAGAAGATTTTTCTTTAACTGGAACTAGTTATTGTTATTTTAAGTCACCAGTGATTTAGAAATACTATTTATTTAGGTGTTTATTTGTGGAAGTTGAGCATGATTAAATTATTGTCCTTGGATTGCATTTGTGTGTTTACATTATTGCAATCAGTTCATACAACTTTATCAAATATTTAAAAAAGCAGTCCTATAACATTTTTACTCTGCTTTCATTCCACACAGCCTTCATTAGTACATCCTACAGTAAATTAAGCACCCTGCTGTATTGAATTGAGTATCGATTTTGGATGAGGAATAGTTTTAAGTCAAGAAACCTTTTTGAAAATAAATTGTGACCCAATAACCTAAGTAAAATGCAATGTCCAAAGATGAATAGGTGTAAATAATCTAATCAATAATTGATAGTTTTTATTAACTACTGATTTCAGGTTCCTGGTATCATGCACCCTTGATCGTTAGTGTAATTTGTTGCACCTGTGGTTTTTCTACTACAGTAATACAAGTTAAACATGTCTTATATATGTATTAAATATGTTTGAGACAATGTTTATAGGACCCTGATAAATGTTTAAAGACAGCCTTGTACAATTGTGAATATAGGTTTATGGACAATTTAAGTGCTACTCTGGTTACTTTATAGAAAGACTAGGTGCATGAAATAT
The DNA here is from genome assembly GCF_902827115.2 of Pseudochaenichthys georgianus. Classification (NCBI taxonomy): domain Eukaryota; kingdom Metazoa; phylum Chordata; class Actinopteri; order Perciformes; family Channichthyidae; genus Pseudochaenichthys; species Pseudochaenichthys georgianus. Next base: position 31,542,776 of record NC_047506.1, on the reverse strand, counting down.
AATAGCACTGACCACATTTCACATCAAAAGCAGTTTCTTATTATGATTGTATCTGGTTTATCTTAATAATGTCACATAGTGCAGTGCATGGGTTATCGTGGTGGCGTCTCTCTATCCTGAACGCCCACTAGGCTGTAGTGCCAAGTGGTAAAAGCGGCTGGCAAAACTTCAGGTAACAAACTAAAACTTGTCAAATATAAAAGAAAATCGATAAAAGTCGGCCACAAGTTAGACAACATGCTATCTACCTAACAACTGAACAAGCAATATCGCTAGTTAGCTGGCTTGCATTGGCCGAATTTGCGAATTACGGCAAGCTAACGTCAGTGAGCTTACTAACTAGCAAACAAGAAAGTAACGACCGACTTTATTAATTATAAATGTGTGAAAAGATAAATATTGCTAAATAGTAGCTCGAGAGCTAACGCTAACTAGCTAGCAAAACACCGGGCTGCTGTCAGCCTCTGCGATTATCTGCCCCGGGGTAACGTTATGTTGTTTTTATTATTTCAGTTATCATATTGCCACCTACACTTAAATGTATATAACTTTGTTCAAAGTAAATGCATGCTACACAAAGCATTGTTTTGTAACGTAAGAATGAGAGCTAACTAGTTTGCTAGCAAAAAACATTGCAAGATAACGCTAATGATTTTTTAAGGACGCTTTTATTTGGACCTTTTTGCGTAATGTTCCTGATTTCTGTTTTCAAAAGGCAAACACTATCATGTTGAAATTTGAATGTGTGCTTTTTAAATGTTGTAGCAGGTCTCTAAGAACCTCTACTGTTTATCATACAAGTATAGCAACACTATAACACTTTACAGACATCTCATTGCCTCTTAGTGTGACTTACATACTCGGTCTCCCTCTTGTTCTCCAGGGAGAAGTTGTGCATGTCCATGTTGGCTCCCCCTGAAACCGATTCCAATTTGAAGCTTTGAGTCTTCTTGTTCTGATCTTTCTGGATCAGCTTGTTGTGCATCGGAAGCCTGCTGTCAATCGACCCCCGACTGTGCCCACCCTTCACGGTCACCACGCCAGGCACCATCGTCATCGTTGTGGTCTTGTTGGAAGAGCCTACTACCTGATTTCCAGCGTTATCTGAAGGGGTAAAGGCAAGTCATCAGTTTTAAAATGTTTGTAACTGAACAATGCTCAAGAAAGCATCAGATCCTATGACATTTAGCTACATATCCGACCTGTCGTTGAGGCAGTTTTACTACATAACCTCAGAGCGACCAATATACTTAAATTCTTCAAAGTAGGCTACATTGGACTCCACAGACAAATACTCGTATCAAATACTCGTATCTTTCCTATTACAATACAAGTTTTACAAATCTGAATTGTAAGGTTTCAGAAAAACTTGAATTCTTACAATAAATATCTATTTTGTGCAAAAACAGTGACTTAATATCATCAAATCAGCTATGATTTTACTTTACTATTCCAATAAAACATTGTTCTACAGGATGTTAAAAGGCTGTGTCTCTTAATCCAAAAGAGAGAAAAAAAGTTAGCTTATTGCTTTGTGGGTTGGAGAAAAGCAACAGAAACATGATGATTTCATATGCACACATTTCCACAACATGCAGACCAAAAGATAGTTGCAGAGGCTCAATGAGTGTAAACAAGACTTTTTAAGGTCACTTGGGAGAAGAACATGTTATGTATGCGTTTATATGTGTAGGATGGTGAAATAGGGGATTGTGGCTAAAAGAGGAGGAGGTTAGCGTAGCAAGAGATAAAGTGGGAGATGAGGGAGCAGATATATTATTAGCCTTTGGCAAAGATTACTGTCAAACCGTTAAAGACAGAGGGGGGACCATCTGACCAATTGGGAAGAGAGGAGGGGGCTCTTTACACTCCTACCTAATATAGGAATTGACCAAACTACACGCAATGTGCCGCCTGCCGGGTAACTTCACCACAAGGCCAAAGTCGGAGGAGCTAACTGAGCTTGGAGACGTCCTGAAGAGGCAGAGGGACGATGGGAACACACATGCAGTGGCTCACACACACCCAAACACAGTTTTAAACCGTTAACTCAAAGCAGATTTTGTGTTTGAGAGCTGCGGTGAGGGCGGCGGACGGACATTTAGGGGTGTAGCTCGTGTGGGCAGGCAGGCTGGCTGCCCACCCTTTCTCTGTGACCACCTGATCAATTAGTGAGGTGGTGGGGCTCCATAGTCTCCCAGGCTCTTCGGGATTTGGAATAACAACATGAATGTCAACAACAGCATCAACTAATAAGACGACGTCAGAAACCAACTGCTCTTTTAACCTAAAACAACCTTCACATGGGTTTTCTGAACCCTTCAAAAAATGTCCATAAACTTCCATAAACAAGGACAACAATATTGGGCCCTTTTTAAGATTCCTGCAAGCATTAATTTGTATTGTCAATATAAACTTTTATATAACATTTCTAGGAAGTCTGGGGCGTTTTAGATAAACACATTACGCAATTTGTTTGTATAATGGCATAGGGGTAAACACCACAAACTGCGGTGAGGAGAGCTTGTTAATGTCTGGGAGGAGAGGCTGCACTGGAGCTGGGGACTGATGGTGGTGGAAACCACTGGGCCGCATTTACACACTCTCACCATCAGGGGCGCTTGGGATCATTTCCTACATTTCTTCAATAGGGGAGATACTAGAAATAAGCATGCATTGAGACCATAGACTGTATTGAAACCTGTCTCACAGCTGATATGTATTGTCTTCTTATTGACAAGCCATAACAGTGCTATAAGATGCATCTCTTTGCTCTTAAATTGGAAATAATTGTATTTGTGTGTTTAATCAAAGACTCAAAAGGCATAATAACTGACAGTAGAGGAGGAGAGAGGAGGAGAAATATGCAGGCTACATGTCAGGAAGTGAAAAAGTAGGACTGCAGTAACTGTGTGTGTGTATGCTGGTGGATGCAAGCATGTGTGTGTGTGTATATGACAATGTGTGCTTGCACACTGCACGCTACTATGGCCAAAACAAATAACCAGGAAGAAGAAAACACACAGAGGCTCCTGGAGGTCTGACGTCAGCAGTGCCTATACACACAACAGTGTGTATTCACATGTAAGTGGCATGTGTGCCGTTTCACCAGTGCGAGCAGCATGTATCCATTCACACAAAACACCATGCAGATATAAAATATCTCTTAATATTAGAGAAACAACCATGCATTGACCAGGTGCACATTTTGAGTTCAATGATTAAGTCATGAGTGAGTGAATTGGTTGCTTATAGAGAATTCAGGGACATTGCTGCCCCCCCTCCCCTTTCTCTTTTGCCACACAGTCGAGATGTTTTGGCAAACATCCTGGACAAGGAAAGAGGCAGCACATATTTTCATGCCGTGTACAAAAATCCATGAGCATTCCTTGAAGGAAAATAAGGACAGTACAGAAGACAAGGTCATGGTCTGGGCTCAGCCTCAGCTAAATTCGCTATACTTACTGAATGTATGTGACATTAACTAGTGGTTTGAGGGAGCCAGGCTGTGTGTGTGTGTGTGTGTGTGTGTGTGTGTGTGTGTGTGTGTGTGTGTGTGTGTGTGTGTGTGTGTGTGTGTGTGTGTGTGTGTGTGTGTGTGTGTGTGTGTGTGTGTGTGTGTGTGTGTGTGTGTGTGTGTGTGTGTGTGTGTGTGTGTGTGTGTGTGTTAGAGAGCAGTGTTATCCTTACCGTTAAACAAACATTCTCCACGACAATCTTTTAATACCTTACATTTCATTTGACATATAACGCATCATTGTCAAAATCAGCAACGATAAATTGCTGCGTAAACGTCCAACCCAGCTGGTGTTATCCATTAAAACTTTCAGGAGCCTATGGGATTTGTTAAACCCAGGCGAACACATCACTGTGCAATGTCAAGCCTCCCCTCTAAAACCCCACGACTAAAATGGTGATTTACGTTGTGGCAGGCTGCAAAACAGCCCACAGAATGCATTTTGCCCATATTTATTTGTGCTTTGCATCTTCAGAAGGCCAGTCTTTATCACATCCACTATCAATACTACGCACTTTCTTTTTGTACATGCACATGGAACTCCGCACAGAGAACCCCTCATGGAGAGAGCGGCTGTCAACGACACCCAATAATTACGCACGCACAAAAAAACAACAATATAATTCCCAAACTATTAAAAATGTAATGAAAACACCTATAGGCCTAGCCTACCTTGTTTTTGCGCCGTTATAAGAATGTTGTTGAGTTTTTTGGACGCGGCGCTGGAGCACACTCCCCGTCCCTGCAGCAGAGTCTGCAGGGGTCGGCTCTCCCCCGGCTGGGGTTGGCAGGTCAAGCCGGAGCCACAGCGCGCTGTGTACACTCCACACGCCTGTCCTTCACCGAGAGCGCACGTCATGCAGCAGCCGCAGCCGGGCTCCCTCAGCCGCTCCGTGCAGTCCTTGGGCAGCGGCGTGCACTGCAGGAGCGCCCTGGCTTCGCACGGCTCACAGCGGACTACCGGTCCCACCGTTCCGGCCAGCCGGGTGAACGCAGCCAGAGCGGCGGCCAGACAAAGCACGCAGATACCGGGCATTCTGCCTATGAAGCTGGTCACAAAGGGACAGTATGTGAGTTGTCACGTTGGCTTAAGGGCACTCTCTGTGACACAGCGAGCCGGCTAGCCTTCTCCATCTGTATTTTCTTTTACGCAAACTTCTCGTTTTATACAGGCGGAAAAAAGGGCCAACAAGTCACACCCTCCTCCGTATGAATAATGTAAACGGAGAGCCCCGATGTGAGGGACATCCAGTCTGAAAGGAGAGAGAGAGAGAGAGAGAGAGAGAGAGAGAGAGAGAGAGAGAGAGAGAGAGAGAGAGAGAGAGAGAGAGAGGAGAGAGAGAGAGAGAGAGAGAGAGAGAGAGAGAGAGAGAGCTGCGCACACGTTCAACACTTTTAATCCCTTTTCTCTCTCATGCTCACTCTGTTCTGATAAGAAAAAGCAAAGGGATTCATTTCAATCTGGAAAATCCTTGTCTAAAGTGAGCTGCAGATGACATGCAGGAAAGCAGTTATATTTCTTTCTTATTTTACATGTTACAGATTAAATGCACAGATGCAGATTTCTAAGAGAAGAAAAAAATGCTGCACCAGGAAAGATTTCTCCTGTGTTGACTGTTCCTCAACCTGTGGAGGTTTCCACACCACTGGCCACATCCCCGGCTGGAATCATAGGTATGTAGTGAATGCCATTGGTGGAACCCCCCACATGCAATACTGATAAACATTCCTCTGGGCAGGTGTGTAGGTGGCCTCCATATTAACCCACTAAAACAATAATTTCTTTGCATATAACTTGTGTCACCACAGGCTCAGTGCTGGGTTTAGCCGTAGAGGTTTGCTTGACTGTTGGGGTGCACATGTCCAACATCGGCCACAGTTAGCGCGCACGTGCAGGCCAGACTGCATACCTGAACCCTTCGTCCAAGCAATTTCAGAAGCAGTGCTCACCTTTCACATACGCTGAGCAGACTTGGTGATCCGGCACCTCACCCCCATCCCTCTCCCCCGGCAAGCATCCAGACCCCCAGCACCTTCCCTCCAGTGTGCCCCCCTTCAACCCCATGGATTTCAAATTATTATATTAAAAAACGTGTTCGGATTCTGCAGGCTCAGCATCGCCCCCCTGTCCGGCATATATCTCCTGTTCTGCAATAACAAACGCGAGAGGGGGGTACACACTGAGAAAATAAAGCAATCAGTATCGGCCATTGTGTGATTTCCACCACAGAAGCAGAAAAAGTGTTGAGACTGCATTATGAAAAACAAGCAGAGGGTAAGGAAACACCCCGGAATAGCAAGAATACGACTCGGCTAATATTCGTTTTCTTATTACTTGACTTGTTTCTTCTATTTCTGCATTTTTCCTTGTCTGAAATATTCAGTTTCTGACCTTTGGCTTGTTTATTGTCTGCCCGTGTATCCAGTGTGGATTTACCTAAAGCGCCCTTGTTGTTTTAACAAATTCAGCAAAAAGACACCTTGTGATAGAGTTCATCTTGATGTGCTGTTATTGTTTCCTTGGCTGAATACAGCTACTAAACCAGTCTTCAGACAATACATAAACAGCCTAAATGGATATGACATTCTCAAGTTTTATGACATTTTTGCTTGATCAGATATCGTAGAATAGATAGCTTGATGAAAGTCAACCAATTTCATTTCATTTCAAACCTTTATTTATACAGATAAAATCCCATTGAGATCATTGATCTCTTTTCCAAGGGAGACCTGTTCAAGTAGTTCCACATGAAACATAAAAGCATAAACAGAACAACAAAAGGACATCATACAGCATCATTTACAAAATTATCCACATAAACAGGTACCAATAGCTTCCGATTGACTAGCATCCAACCGAGCTTTAAAAACATTTAGTGGCACCAGATTGTTCAGTTTCCATTTAATTTGCAGACTATTCCAAGACAGAGGAGCTGCGCATCTAAAAGCTGTCTTCCCTAAGACAGTCCTAGCAGTTGGCACATTTAATAAAACCACAGCATTCGATCTCAGGCAGTAGCCACTTACAATTCTCCGAGAGATCAGGGAGCAGATGTAGGATGGAAGTTTCCCTAGAATGGCTTTGTATATAAAAATGTACCAGTGACTGAGCCTCCGTACAGTTAGTGAAAGCAAACCATCCTTGCATACAGGGTACAGTGATGGGTTAATGCTTTACAGTTTGTCACAAATCTCAGAGCACTGTGATACGCAGCATCTAACTTGACCAGGCAATGGGCAGGTGCATTCATATAGACCAGATCCCCATAGTCCAGCACAGGTAAAAAGGTCACAGTGACTAGCCTTTTCCTGGCCTCAAGCGAGAAACAGGACTTGTTTCTGAAAAAGAACCCTAGCCTAACCCTCAGTTTTTTTAGCAGGTTATTGACATGAAGTTTAAAAGAGAGACAATCATCAAGCCAGATACCCAGGTATTTGTAACAGGCAACAACTTCAAGTTTTGTTCCTTGCGTAGTCACAATATCTAAAACAGGCTCTGGTGTCTTTTTTGCTTTTGAAAAGAGCATTACCTTGGTTTTATCCACATTTAAAAGAAGCTTTAATTCAGAGAACTGAGTCTGAATAGTGTTAAAAACAGCCTGTAATTTTTATGGTGGGACCTGCACAATACATCACAGTATCATCCGCATAAAAATGTAAAGTAGCTTCATCCACATTATCACCTACGCTGTTAATATATATGGAGAATAAAAGTGGTCCTAAAACAGAACCTTGTGGTACACCATTAGAAATGTTTAACCACTCAGAAGACAGTCCATCAAAATGAACACATTGGGACCTTTCAGAGAGGTAGTTCACAAACCACCCTACTGCAAGGCTGGATAGGCCAATACTGAGTAGCCTCTGCTTTAAGATGAGATGATCAACGGTGTCAAACGCTTTGGAAAGGTCAATAAACAGAGCTGCACAACTCTGCTTATTATCTAAAATACTAGTAATGTAATTTACTACTTTCATTGTGGCAGTGATGGTGCTGTGTTTCTTTCTGAAGCCTGACTGATGTTTAGACAGGATGTCATTTGTACATAAAAACTCCTTTACCTGTTCACTCACTAGGCGTTCAAGAACCTTAGCCAGAACTGACAATTTAGAGATTGGCTTATAGTTATTTAAAATAGTTGCCTCCCCTCCTTTCAGTAAAGGCAAGACATAAGCAGACTTCCATACTTTTGGAATTGTATTTGTGCTGAGGGAGAGGTTAAAAAGAGAAGTAAGAGGTGGAGCAATAAAGTCTGCAGCTATCTTTAAAAAGAAAGGTTCTAAGTTGTCTGGGCCAGCCGGTTTCCTAGGATCTAGCTTAGATAAGGCTTCATGAACAACATCAACAGTAAAAGGGGTAACACTGAAAGGGTTTTCCAGACCACGTTGTTCAGAGTCACAGACTGTGGTGTTCACAGAAGCAGAATTAGAAACAGAATGAAACAGAGCCACAGGACACAAAATGCTCATTAAAGCAATTTAGCATAGTGGCCCTGTCCGATATAGAGCCAGATGCTGTGGTAAGGCACGGAGGTAGCTCATTACGGATCTCACCGGTTGATATCGATTTTATTGCTTTCCAAAATTTCCTAGGATTATTTAGGTTTTCTGTGGTAACTGACAAATAGTACTTCGACTTTGCACTTTTGACATTTGAAGTGAAGCTATTCCTTAGCTGCCTAAAACGCAGCCATTCTATATCTGAGCCTGATTTCCTAGCCTTTGCCCAGGCCTTGTTTCTCTCATGAAGGAGACTAGACAGCTCAGCAGAAAACCAAGGATTGTCTCGTCCCTTTACTCTAAATGTACGCAGGGGTGCATGTCTATCAATGATCTCCATAAAACCAAGATAAAAATAAGACCATGCGGTTTCTACATCAGCACAAAGATCGATTTTACCCCAATCAAAATCAAACAGATCATGCACAAAACCCTGCTCCACAAAATGTTTTATGTCTCTCTTGATGATAATGCGAGGTTTAACCTTTTGGACCTTAGTGTCCCTAATTGTGGCTACAACACAGTGATCGCTCAGATCATTTGCAAATACTCCCACAGAAGAATATTTATGGGGAACATTAGTTAAAATGAGATCAATTAGGGAGGATTTATTATGGGACTTAATATTAGGGCGAGTAGGACTGTCCACAATCTGAGTAACATTTAAAGAGATACAAAGGTTTTTTAAATCCAACCAATGGGGCGATAACATAACATTCTCCCTGTTTTGCACATCCGTTGGGATCCTCCAAAACAGAGTATATTGTAATTTGCCCCAGGACAGTTTAAAAGATAAAATGAAATCTGACAACTGCTGGCACAAACCTGTACGCAGGGCCGTTTCTAGCTTTTTGGGGGCCCTATGCAAGATTCTGTTTGGGGGCCCTAGTTTTGACAGTTTTTTAACTACAATGGGGGGGATTCCGAAGCCTTTAAGATGATCTGTGGAGATGCATCAATCTGTTACACTTTAATAGGAAAACAGGCTAATTTCACGAAAACCAAGCAATTGAAAATGACAAAAAATGATATTAAAAAGGTAAACAATAAGGCTCCTCTATGTCAATAAATGCAAGAGATGCAGCATTTTCTCAACAATGTTTAATTTACATGTTTCAACTTCCTCAGCTGTCAGCCCAACGATGATTTGGACTTTATTACCCCAAAAACCCAAGCCACAGCTTTGCTATCATCGCAGTTTAGTCGTGTGTATATCCTACATTGGATTTGTAAGCATATAATGCTTCACCGAACACACCGTGGCGACTGGTCATTGGGGGCAGGTGGGGCACAGTAAACCTGAAGAGTCAGTGCCAGTGCCTCAGCAGCCATGAACCTCACTGCAGAAGCATATATATAGACATCTACGTTTTTTGTGCCCCACCACTTTTGTACATATAAAAACGCCACTGCGAACACAGGAGGGGGCTTGGCTGTCTACAAATAAAGACAGCTCATTTTAATTCTCCCCAAATATATTGACGCTGAACCTGAACTTTGAATTCTCTGCTCCCATCATAATATTGGCGATCTTGTTAAAATTGTGAATGCAGAATTTAAAATACTATGTAACTGGTTTGCAGTTAATAAATTATCCCTTAATGTGGCCAAAACAAATTACATGTTATTCAATACAAAGTCTGAGAGTAGAAATGACTGCATTATACGGATTTGCAATACAGAGATAGAAAAAGTTGGTGCATGTACATTTTTAGGACTCATTGTTGACGAAAAACTCAATTGGAAGCACCATATCAATTATGTACAGACGAAACTGTCAAAAACAATAGGTATTTTGTATCATACTAAGACAATTCTTGAAGAAAATATACTCTTTATAACAGTCTATTTCTCCCTTACCTTTACTACTGCTCCGAAATATGGGGAAACACATACTCAACAAATCTACAAAAAATAATAACATCCCAAAATAAAGTATTAGGAATAGTCTGTGGTGTTGGTAAATATTAACACACAACTCCCATATTTAAAAAAACTCAATCTATTAAAATGTGTTGAGATAGTACAGCTTAAAACAGTACTGATTATGCACAACATTTTCCATAAGAAAATGCCTAATAACATTCAAAAGCAGTTCCAAACCACAGCGTGAACATATGAATGTAAAAAAGTCACTTGAAAATAAGTGTTCACAATGTTTATATGAAATTATGCATATATTATTATTTTTATTATTCATTTGCCAAGTACATGTGTACTATGTATATATTTATATATAGTATTTTAATTTCCAAAAAAAGATAGTTGAAACTGCTATTGACATGTGCAGAAAATGACCCTATATCTATATGCATTTATTGTTTTCCTGCCCTAACTTTTATTTAATTGTTTCTCCTGTTTTCTTTATTTCTTTGTACTCCTTCATTTCTATACGTTTTTGACGCAATAATGCCGCTGTGTTAGGATGATGCACGGGAGGGCTACTTTCCACAAGCTATGCGTCAGCCCTCCTGCTTCTACTAATTGTGTTCATCTTTGTGTATGAATTAAACTTCTTTTGTTTTTCGGATGAATAAAACAAAAAAATACTTTCAGCTTGGGGGCCCCCTAGTGGCCGCGGGGGCCCTATGCCCCCGCATAGTCCGCATATAGGAAGAAACGGCCATGCCTGTACGTCTCATTTCCCGAACCACATGTTCAACCCGCCTCTGTTGCAGTCTCAGCAAACTGCAATAAGAGATACTATTTGTCTTACTCAGCAAGCTTGTCTTCATCTTGCGTGTGCACCTTTGTTTTTTAGCCCCTCGAGGAAACTGATATTATCTAGTTATTAATCTGTCCTTCTTTACAGAGTCTCTCTCCCGGTCAACATTCCTCTGCATGACATTGCCACAATGTAGCACATTTCAGGCCGTAAATCATTAATTGCAAACTCAAAGACGCTGACGGCACGACATAACACTGGCACAATGCACTTTATAACTTGAGGTTTTGTGGGAACACAAGGATCTGGACAGATTTATTTGTTTCCTTCCTCCGCAAGTAATTCGAGCAGCACATTTTTTTGCTGTCAACATATGCTGTACTCATATGTGAGCCATACATGTACCATGAGCACGCATCGCGCTGGCAGACCACGTTCTGACCTGCATATCCCATCTTACAAATAACAGGAATTTTAACAGCACAGTTATGTGTTTTTTTTGTCGATTGGACTTTATCGTTTACCACAATGCACAACAGTTGGTCTACAGTGCGCTTAAAGAGGGTCTTGTCCTGCTGTTTTTAAACCGTAGGAGTAACAGTTATTATATAGAATACACTATATTCAGAGCATGGCACAACATTCTTCATTGGTCAATCTGCAACTCAATGAAAAATTACCCAAAAATGCTAATAATGTATCATAATTATGAATTTCTTCTCTTTTTACGTGTGATACTGTACATTAAACAGTTAACTCATCATTTCCAATTCAACAACTAAGTTTGGACCCTGATACTATGTTTGAGCCGTAAGTCAGGGTCTTCTAGCATTTCCCAGAGCTTTCAATAAACGCTTTAACACCAAGTACTTTGCCGTACTTAGTTCCCAGTACTTAGTCCCGCCGAACTCTTTAGTCCTGGAACTGTCCTAGTAAATTGCGTTCACACCGGAATAAGTCCCTGAGGGAGGATTAGGCAAATAAAGCCGCTGACGTCACTTTTTCTTCTTCTGCTTTGGGTTTACTGGCAGGCCGCAAACAACTTCACGGCGTTTACTGCCACCCGAAGTCCCGGACTCTCCCGGACTCTCCCGGACTCCGGGACTTTGGGTGGCAGTAAATCGCCACCCGAAGTCCCGGGCAAATCGCCAGAAGACACCTCCTCATCACTCCACCGTTCCCACGTTTTATTTTGTGTTGCCAGAAGTTAGTCTCTCTCCGTTGTTGCGCTGGGCTAATGCTAATAATGCTAATTCCGGCAAATAAAATGGCAGCTTCACAAAACTTTTTGAGAGTTTTACGGGTCGTGGTTTGCAATTCGCCCAGCCAATCAGAAATTGGAAAATGTTCCTCCCCAGGAAAGTACCTGCTCTATAGCAGGGACTGAAAAGGGGTGACAAGGTGGGCATGAACTAAGTTCTAGTTCCAGATTTTTTTGGTGTGAACGCAAAATCCCAAGAACTATCGGAACTATTCCTGGGAAAAGTACTCCGGTGTGAAAGCGCCTAATCACATCTTATAGTCTTCATCAATGGACAAAGCTGGCTCTGTTGCCACAGACATACATGTGTTTACGTGGCCTAGGTGAGACCAAAAAGACAACCAAGCAAACTCTATCTGATGAAGAACAGGAAATAATAAGTAAGTAGACTGTATTTTTCCATTATTTTTCCTCACTTAATGATAAGTCATTTATTATGAGATGCCAGTATATTGTGACTAAAAGGATGTTTGATGAACCCACTTTATCTGAAGGTTAAACTAAAAACGAGTGCAACTAAAAGGTCAAAATTATTCCTCAGTGCAATAGTAGTAGTAGTAGCAGACAAAGTTCATTTAAAAGGTTTCTCTGAAACCTTAAATGGATGTTTACTGTCAACAAGTTTGTAAAAGATTGTTGACTGCTTCCTCATATGTTTTCTTTTAAAACTTTTTTCGTACAAGATTGACCACATTCCAAAGGATTGACGGATTTGAAATTAATTAAACATTCCTTAAAGCAGCCAAACGAAGGCCTTTCTTATCAACATAACCCATTTCAACTTTGTAAACATCCTCATAATGCAGCCCAAATGTTTCAAGATAGTCTGCTTTGTGTCTCACTGCTTTAATTGTGTGCAGTTGGGTTGCTTTTCCTATAAGGAGAACGATTAAAATTCATTTTTGTTGAACGATGTTGACTGTGGCTTATGGGGTGAAAAAAAGCATAAATAATAATGTGCTGCCAGCTTCGTGTTATGGAAAATCATTTGGTGCTCCTTAACTCAGCCGGGGTGCTGACAGTGATGACAGGTCTCGTCCGTCATGGGGGAACATAAAGATACGCTTATTAAGCCGGTTCATTCCTGAAGGCTGATAACTGCTTTGGAGCCTTTAAACAACAAAGCTCTAAAGCATGTTTTAAAATATGGGGAAACTTGCACTACACAAACTGAAGGATTAGTTAATGGATGTTGGAAATCTGCGAGTTCTATCATCAGTTTTGAAATGTCACTATTCATACTAATGCTTGCTCCTTTACTTTAGGAGAGAAAAGAGGATGGGATACAACCATATGTAGGATGCCCACTTGGGTGGTAGACATCTGCCTTGTTAACTACCATCCTCAGACCCCATTCATTTGGCTGTTTGGAGGTTAGGACTGACAGTTGAGTCCTTTTCCAGAAAGTTCAAGGCCCAACAGTGTCTGAAACTGTTAGAATTTCCGTTCAGGTTTTCTGTGGATATGAGGCAGGTAAACAACTGTGTCAATAAAGCCCTGTTAAGTTTTTATGTGTTTTCCAACTGGGTTAATTCTGAATGTTTCCACATCCACCGTCATAGTGACTTGCACTTTCTTGGAAAGCAAAGGGCTGATTTTTGACTAAATGTTCCAGAAACTATAAGTGTTCCCTCTATAATATTTGAGAGTTATACATCACAAGTTGTTACCCTTTTTATAGAAGTAATGGTGCATCTTTTATTGAAATCTGTTAAATGTCACACATGCTTTTAAAACCAGCCGTTGTTTATTGATTGTTGTAATGGGGGGCTGCTCTACAGGAATGAACTCTTCCTGTTATATCTGTTCAATAAATGGATGGAATGAACACAGCCTGACCGCTCTCTGTCAGTGTCTGCATGACATGGTTAGAGAAACATCTGGAGGCAAGAAGAGGAAGACAGAAAGAGGAATGTGTAGAGCTAGAAAGGTGAAAGGAGGAAAAAAAAGTTAACTAGGTCTAGGTTTTTAATCAAGACAGCTGCATATGGGAGCAAGGAGAAGCAAAGAGGTTAGGGTTCTAACACATGTTATGATGTGTTTGTGGTGAAGTCTGTGCCGTTTGTTTGGGCTGCAGTTAGATATGCCTGGCAGCTCCCAGCTGGAGGTCTGAGCCCTGCCCAGCCGAGGCTCACTCTAATTGGTCAAAAAAGTCAGTGTGGCACCTCGGATTGAACTCATGCCTGGAGGCCAGGTATGGCATACTTAGCAGCATACTGAGGAAAGATCACAGTCTCGGGCTCGTAGTCACCGACTGTCTTAAGGTCAGCAGTTCTCCCACGGCCGGCCGCACGAAAGGAGGAAAAGGAGATACAAGGCTTAACAATCACGCCTGGCCCTCTCAGGTTGACCAACTCAAGTGACACTTTCCTGAGAGTCGGCCAATTCCAGGTTGCTAAGAGGATCACTTTCTTCCTTCCTGTCCTGACACACATACCCAGCTAGCACCACTCAGAAGTCTTCAGGCTTGCTGCTCACCAGGCACAGCCGCTTTAGTCACTGTTTCACGCTTTCTAAAAGCCACGCGGCCCTGCAGCGTGGATGGGATCAAAGAGTGTGTCGCTGCAAAGTCCTCACTAAGAGGATTGAGATCTTAAACCTAACTCTCACAAAGTCTAACTGTAACTGCAGGTAGGCAGCAGGACTAGGCCAGCTGTGTGGTTCATACAACTCCAAACAGATTAGAATAGATCCATCCATCCCATTTCTCACGCTTATCCAAGGTTATTCGCTGTGGCTGGGTCACAGAGTTGTTTAGAAAATGATATTTGATGGAATGCATTGTGAAATGAGATGGAAAAAGACTGTACAGTCTTTTTACAGAAAAGCAGTACACAGTGGGGGGGATAGAGACACAGAGAGGTGTCTAATCTTGGCTTGAACCAAGGACACGTGTAGTGATGTCACCTCCGGAGGTGTGTGAATGTCAATGGATCCTGTATTATGATAGTGGCAAACCTCCTTAATATTCTTATTTTTACAAAAGATGAAATAACTAAATCTGATTTGAATAGTTCGCTCTCTGAGACAAACCTGAAGAACATTGTTATGTGATTCCCCTTCATTTCTCAGCCTGTTTCATCTCTTGTTGTTTGACGGTACCCAACTTTATTGTTCTGGACACTTTGCACTACTTGCCCTGCATCAAATGGCAAACAGATGAAGTAAAAAACCAGCTGGTGGAAAGAGGCTGGGCTATTGATTTACGTTCATTAGGGGTACAAATTAATGCTTACGTTGCTATACGTCAGCTGGATTTGTGAGTAGGGAACAGTTTGCTTACAAACTGACCCAGAAGCCAGAACCTTAGGTCAAGGCTATTCAATTAGTTTGGAATGGGGGCCGGTTGATGAAAATGATCCAAAGCAAAGGGCCGGGAAAAAGATGGCTTCATATTAAGAGCTTCAGATACAGTAAAACTCATCTCTTTCGACTCCACTTCGAGCGATAGAATTGCTAACAAAGCACTTATATACTAATAAAGGACTGGCTTATCTAAAGCCAGTTGAGTAGCACTTGAAATGTCTTGGCTCTATGAAACCTGATGTACTTTTATGATTCTGTTTTCTTCAAGGTTTGTATCTTCTTGGTCGAATGCACTTATTGTAAGTCGCTTTGGATAAAAGCGTCAGCTAATTGCAATGTAATGTAAATACTACAACAGCATAGTGGAGTGCATATATTGTGTTAAATCAAACAACATAGCCCCAAGGCCTTTATAGATCTAAATGGCAAGTTCAGAACTCAGTAGGCCTACATGTGAAGCTAATTTAACCATCAACATCATTTAATTTGATTTAATTTAGGTGACATTATCTAATCATTCATCATTGACAGGAGTTGTCACTACAGTAGCTAGTAGGTGGGTTCGAAACCCGAGCCCGCAAAAGTTTTCAGGCATTGTCTTCCCCTCTATCTCTCAATTTAACACCCTCTCTGGAATAAAGGAACTCTGGCCCAAAGTAAATTACTTTTTAACATTATACTCAAAAGGCCAGTAAATATCACCCCGGGGCCAGATTTGGCCCGCGGGCCGCCAATTAAATAGCCCTGCCTTATAGGTGATAATATGACACTGTGTTGTTAGCAGCACGTTTCGCTGCGCCCAAGTTGAAAAAAAATGAGTTATGTAGGTTTACGTCACAGAAATTCATACTTGCACAAGTCATGGGTCAATTTGGGTTGTATCCACATGATTATATGCAATTATTGTAGGTCGATTTTGATAAAAGACGCAGCCCAATAAATACAAGGCAATGCTCTGTAAAAAACAAATGCTATCACGGGGAGACGATGAAAAGCAATGGGAGTTCACAGATTGAAAATCAAAAGATGAAAGCTCAAAAATCTCTCTGTTTTTCTTTAATTAAGGGAAAGGTGTAAGCGCTGCAGAGAGTTCTGCCAAAAAAGGCCAGAGCACAGCCCATTATGTATGAATGTAACCCCTGTATATTTTGACACACGTTGGATCCTGACCTGACACTGAGCAGGTGTGTGCCAGAATGGGCTAAAATGCAGCATGTCCTGCACACCAGCTGCAGAGTGGCTCTGGTTGAACCCTGCAGCCTGCTAAACGTGCTGTTTGGATTGTGGGTGACTGATTAGGTTGTGATGTGGAGCCCTTCAACCACAACGCTTCTTAGCTGCTGCACTCAAGGCGGCTAACAGCTGCACCCTGCAGCACCTAGCCATATAGCCTAATGGATGGCTTCCGTGTCGTATATGTTAGAGATGTCCCGATCCGATCACGTGATCGGGGATCGGAGCCGATCACGTGATTTTCAAAAATCGGGGATCGGGAGAACAAAATCGGGGATCGGGATTTTTTTTTTTTTTTTTATAAAATAATTTTTTTTAATTTAATGTTACAAAACAAAAATGACCATGTTCACGTCTTAAAGTCATCCTGAGGCCTTAGTTTTGGTTTAAAATTACACAACATCATGTATGTGTTGCTTTCTTTGGGCTTGTTTTCATAGACCTGGTTGCTTATTTCTCTGAAATCTGGCAACAGAGTGGGCGCAGTGTCTAATAGTAGCAGTAAGCTAACGAGAGGCTACGTTCAGCTGGTGATTCGGGAGTCGGGACAGAGAAAATGTCAGGAGTTTGGAAGTATTATAACATTGAAAGTGAAGGCAGTGTAACAGCCAGATGCAATGTTTGCAAGGCAGAGGTTCCGCGTGGTGGAAAGAACAGAGCTACGTTCAACACGACCAATCTAATACGCCACCTGAGAAACAAACACCAACAACAACACAACGAGTACACAGCGGCCACTCAGGTAACGGCACTGAAACAACCAACACTTTCAGAGACTTTTAAAAGGAAAGACAAACTGCCCCAGAACAGTGAAAAGGCCAACACAATAACAGCCAAGATAGCTGAATTCATCGCGTTGGATGACCAGCCGTTATCTGTTACCTTTTTTTTCTCTTAATGCATTGCATAAAGATCGGATCGGGAAAAATCGGTATCGGCAGATTGTCAAAATCAAATGATCGGAATCGGATCAGGGGCAAAAAAAGGAGATCGGGACATCCCTAGTATATGTGGAAGGGTTGACAGTCTGTATAGGAAAATGTAGATGTGGCAATGATGTTCGACGTTCGAGATGGTGTATGGAGCCACCTCAAACACCCCTAATTTATCAGATCCTGCTTTTTTAGCAAAACAAACAATATGAACAAGGCAATCTATAATGGTTCAACAATGGACACTCATTATCAGTTACGAGAGCTATTGCTTTATTTAACTCAATTTACATCACAAGACTCATAGCATATAATTCTCTGCTCAGATTAAAGCAGTAGTTTATCTAATATGAGAAGCACAAGCCATCAATTGTTTATCATTTTTGCTTGATAAGATTATCAAAACGGGTTTGTTGATTAGTTCATCTGCACACATGAATCAATTATGTCAGCCTTGGAATTGTGAATCAAACACTCACCACTTGTGGATTTGTAATGTTGGTTTCAGACTCACTAATGTCAAATAGAATAAAAGAAAAACATACATAAAAAAAAAATATTTGAACACTCCTAAGCGACATTTTTGCAAAGTAAATGCTTCAACACATAATAAGCAAACCTAATATATTGTATACATGTATTTATGTTAACATACTGCTTTTGATCACAGTTAACACCTAACCAAGCCAATTGGAGACTCTGTATTAAGACCTATTTAGCCAAAAATGGGATTTGTTTTTGAAATTTATAAGGACATTTTGAACTGGAATTGCTATTTAATCCATCATTAGTGCTGTTGGTTGCTATAATTGTGACTCTCTATCAATTAGCAAGGAAACACAGAGTAACCCTTTTTGGCGACTGTTTGACACCCAAAAATAAGTGTTCACTAGATTATTCCTTTAATTGACCCATTGTATGTACACTGAACAAAAATATAAACGCAACACTTTTGTTTTTGCTCCCATTTTTCATGAGATGAACTCAAAAATCTAAAACATTTTCTATATACACAAAATAACCATTTCTCTCAAATATTGTTCACACATCTGAAAAAATCGGTGATAGTGAGCACTTCTCCTTTGCCGAGATAATCCATCCCACCTCACAGGTGTGGCATATCAGGATGCTGATTAGACAGCATGATTATTGCACAGGTGTGCCTTAGGCTGGCCACAATAAAAGGCCACTCTGAAACGCACGTTTCAGAGTGGCCTTTTATTGTGGCCACAAAAGTGTTGCGTTTATATTTTTTGTTCAGTGTATGTGCTTAGTGTATGTTCACACTCAAACACATGTAACATCAGTGATTCTGTAAAGGACACGTGGAGCTCAGCCGATTGTTCAAGTGAAGAGAGTGAGGGTGTGTGGGGGGGGAAATTAATGGCTCCCCCACTGCTTATCGCTTAGCAGAGTGAGGCAGCAGTGATGTGGTGGTGGCAGTGAAGGTTGGTAAAGTAAATACACAGTGCTCCTCTTTCAGCAGTGGAAAAAGAGAAAATAATGAAAATGTAATCTCACTCCAGCTTTTAAATCTGTCTCCCCTGCAAGACCTTGAGAACAACACGTTTCCCATCAAATGGCAGATTCATCTTGAGTAACTCATGCGCGGTCACATCCTGGTTTCTCTCGCAGTTCCGGGAACGCTGTGTGGGTGTCCGGCGACAAAGGGATGACAGGGGGAGACGGGAGGAAGGGGCTCAGTGCGTGCATCATATCGACTGATTTGTGGGGAGGGGGAGCTATAATAAAGATGCCGGGACTAAAAGCAATATCTTCGCCTGGGACAACGTCTCTCTGAAGGGCTGCCTCCTATAGGTCATGTTCTCAAACCACCTGCTTTGCATTACAAGGCTGCAGTGCTGCTGGAGAGAGGCTGGTGTTCACACAAACCTTGTGGAAAATGAAACGATTTCCGATGGAGATGTCAATGCTTAAAGCTCTATGAACAAACTATATTACTTTTCACAGTGGAGACAAAACTAGATTAATGTTCCCGTCACATTATGAATGTGTTAATATGGATAAGCCAAAAGTGCCCTTATACAGTAAGTGCCCGTTTTGCAGACATTTCAACTCCTTCAAATGATTAAGTGGGAGAAGATACTATATATATATATTATATAATAACGTAATAAAGTAAGATTGAAGCAACAGTCAATCCTCAAATTAAATACAGAGCTAAATTCCGGATCAAATGTATGATAGAGGTTTCTCTTCATTGATGGTGATGTATGCATAATGTTTATTTTTATAGTATTGTGTCTTAATATTTCTCCTTGGTTGATGTTGCAAATGGAGCTGCTGTGATCGGGTTACATTTCAGACTTGATCTTACAATAAATTAATAGCATATATCGTATCGTTATTGTATCGTATATATCACACCACAAAATGTCAAGCTTTTTGTGATGGCCACAACTGATCTTTTTGCTTTTCACCCTTGGCATTTAGTAAAAATAAAAAAATAAAAATCTGATGTTACATTATGAGAGAGTCATTTCTTGAAGTATGAAAATTGAGAAAAGCATCAATTTCAGCCTCTTTTAAAAGAGTACCATTTTGGATCATTCAACAAGTTTATTGGAAACACTCAGGGCTTTACAGCAACACCTGTGTTCAAAGGTCCTTGTTCCACCTGAGGGAAACTGTATTGGCCACTGGAGGCAGCAAACACACTGCAGCTACTCTGTCAGAATCGCAACATAGTGAAGACAGAGCAACCTATGTGTTGCAATACAACACTATAGGTGTCCGGGTTTCCTTAATAAACAAGACACAAGAACACAACGTTGTCACAGTAATACTTAAGTTAAATTAAGCAATTATGTAATATAAGCATATGCTCTGGCTTCTCTTTACACCCTGTATCGGTGTGCATTCAATTAACGGTTAACAAATGGTCAGAGTCGACATGAAAACTCTTGAAATCTAAGTAAGACCGAGATAAAAAAAAGTATTTTGCCCTAGGAAATGCATAATACAATGTCTTGCTTACAAATGCACTTTCAGATGAGGTCACACGCAGACTTTGCACTCGGAAAACCTCAGCGCTTCTGTCCGTGCTGAACAACTGGTACACGTCAGATTCATATTTCCTGACCATATAGTCTAATGTATTTTTGCCACGACCACCTGTGAAATTCCCCATGTGAACTTTATTTCTGACACAAAATATTTGGGAGCTACTTGACATAATGAAGAAGTGAAAGCGAGTGAGAGAGCGTCATGCACGCTTACACCAGAGATGGGGTCGTTACTAAAAAAAAGTAATATATTACATATTACATAGCCTATTACTTAAAAAAAAAAAAAAAAAAAAAGTAATATATTACACTACTTTGTTACTCTCTACATAAAGTAACTCGTTACTTTACTCATTACTTTACTCGCAGGGCCGGCCCGCCCCTCCCTGCAGGCAGATCACGCAGACTGCTAAAGTTTCAAATGTTCTCTTTAGTTCAGTTTCCATTGTCGCATAAGACTGATCCAGATAGCTCCTGAATGTTTTCCTATCTGACCATGGCTGTTCTCTGTCTCCTGCTATCTGTATATTTTGCGCAGTCTATCTCTGCTCACGCTGTTGCGTCGGCGTGTTCTCCTGCGTGTTGGCCATGTGTTGCACTGGAACCAGACACCGCAAAGACTTCAGCCGAGCACGTACGAACTGCGCATGCGTGAGTGGCAATAACTCTCCTTACCAGCAGGCGGCGGTAGTGTGTATTCGTCACTCAAAACAGGCAACAACCGGAAAACAGAGAAGAAGAACAGACTATGTGATATAAACAAACAACAAATAGCTGTGCGTTAGCTTCACCTTAGCATGTGTTCTTTGCAGGTGTTTGTTGAGGTTTGATTATGACTGATTTTAGTAAGTAACGAAGTAACGCGTGTCGGAGCAATGTTAGTAACTGTAGTGTGATTACTGAATTATAAAAGTAGCGCGTTACACTACTCCGTTACCGACAAAAGTAATATTATTACAGTAACGCGTTACACCCAACTCTGCTCACTACACACATTCAAACGCACATACTTATCCTTTCTTGGAAAGCCACAAGTTTCTAATTATATCCTGGGTTTCAAATAAAAAGCGTTTACAGCCAATTCGTTTGCGTAAATGCCATTCCTGTATGTGTGGAGAGATGTAACAATTTCTACCCCGAGACAATAAATAGTTTATTGCTTTTATTTGTCATGGCTTTATGTTGTATTGCCAAGCCATCAAAAGAATAGAAAAAAAGCATATTTTCCCACTAATGACTGTGTGTGATTTATATAAGTCTGCCTTTGACATGGGGGTGTATATGCTTTCAAACCGAGCATAATTAGACCTCTGGAGCTGCATGCAGCGCAAACACATCGGAGAGCAACACTGTGCTTCCCAGAGAGGCTCTGCAGTGCGGTTTGGGTATGATGCTGAACGGCCGGTGCATGAGAAAAAACGCCCAGAGGTTTCCCTTCCAAACCCACGCACTCACGGAATCGCGCACACACACAGAGGTCAATGATATCTGAAACAAACATAATGATTGGCTTTGACACACTTTCAGAATCAGATACAAGGGGAGAAGAAAGAACATATACATCTCAGTGGGGTCAGTGGGGCTCAGTGGGGATACAAAGAGTCAGTCAAGCATGAGCTGTTCCCTGCCGAGCGGAGAAAGAGCGGATTCCCCTCCCTCCTTCGTCCTCGATGACCCTGAATGCTCACTGAGTGAATTTAACAAAGTTCACAAAGGAGCAGGAGATCACACTTTTGCTGACACTAGGGATGCTCCGATCGCCAAATTCGGGGCCGATCGCTGGAATCAGTATCGGCCGATACCGATCGCCGATCCGATCGAGTGGGCGGGGCCTAAATGGAAGATTTAAACATCACTTTAAATCTTCCATTTAAAGTGATGTTTAAACTCAGTTAATGGGGCTCATTCACTGGAGCTTCCACAAACAACAATCAACTTAATTATTACATTCAAATGATGTACATTATTCAAGTTTACATTCACTTTGGATAATAACACGGGAGAAATGAGCGGAAGCGCTCTCTTTTCCTCTCTGCCTCTCCCCCTCCCCTGACAGCCTGTCAGTATCTCATGCAGCTCACTGATCCAGTAATGAGTGACCCGACAGTGAAGAATAAATATATTTATAATAACTAGTTTAGCTTGTTCCAGAGGTAGATAAAATAGCTAAGTGTGTTAGGTCTAACTCTTGTGTGTTTCGTTTCGCTCACCGGTCCGGCGGGCGGAGCTGCAGGATTTCTGCTTCACACACGTTGCATACTGCTATTTTACTGTCTTTTTGGGACACCTTAAAATAATGCCAGACCGGTGAAGCGAGCTTGTTTTGCCGCACACAGAGAAAAGTGTCATGTATTTTACGTCATGCGATCGGCTCTCGCGATTGGCATTTTTAGAGAGCACCGATCGATCGGTCGAGAGTGAGTATCGGCCGATCTCGATCGGTGACCGATCGATCGGAGCATCCCTAGCTGACACCCCTCACCCCCTCTCAATCCTCCTCCTCTTCTCTCCTTCTTCCTGTTTCTCTTTGTCTTCATCTCTTTCTCGTGTCGATGAGAAGAAAAAGTGTACGGAGACGTTTCTGTCTCTGGGTGCTCGTCAAGTGATTTCTAATGACACACTGCTCCCGTACCCACAACATGTATTTTAGAGTAAATGAATCAGGCAGTACATGGCCTCATTAAGTTGAAAGTGCCGCTCTCTGCCACAAAAGTACATGTTGCTTCGGAGCCGGGCCGTTCACACCAAGAGGCAGAGCTGCAACGTCTGCAGATTGTCTGATTGTGTGTTTGGTGGTGTACTAACCGGAGAGGCTGGAAGTGTGTGTGAGTATTGAGTATTAGGGTAGATCAACCATTGAGAAACTCTGGATTTTCACTTTATTGACACATATGTTTATGGGCGGAATTCAAAGGCTCATCCACTTTACTGTAGCTCTCCCGTTCAAAACCAGAGTCAACTAGATTTGTTTAGGGGCCTGTACACCAAGCCGAGTCGAGCGTCTGTGGCCGTGAACCATCACACGGAGTTCTTGCTGTCTGTCTGACAACTTAGGCTGTCGCTGGACCTAACCACTTGCTGATTTACTCATTTTGTGTGGTTGTTCTACTTTGTCCCTTTGACGTTCCATTTCTCTTTCTGCAAGCAAAAAGACTGAAAATCGCAAAAAACAACACAAAGCAAAGAACGGCAAA
Source organism: Pseudochaenichthys georgianus (assembly GCF_902827115.2). Classification (NCBI taxonomy): domain Eukaryota; kingdom Metazoa; phylum Chordata; class Actinopteri; order Perciformes; family Channichthyidae; genus Pseudochaenichthys; species Pseudochaenichthys georgianus. The sequence continues at coordinate 31,519,142 of NC_047506.1, read as the reverse complement.
AAGTCTAGTATCAGTTGGACCTTTTTATCAAACTGTAACGGAGGTGATCTCTGGGGCCGTAGATCTCGGTCTCCGTTACGTATTATATAGCTTCACTATTGGCGAAGCATGTTCATTTGTTCCATGGTAAAACATTTCACAGGAAGCATTTGATGTATAAAAGATGACAAGAGCTTGTGTGGCGTTCAAACCTTTATATATACAGCCTATGGTTCAAACCCGTTTTATTGAATGGTTGACGTCAGTATGAGAAACACATATTAATCCTTAATGTCAGGAGGCTGGATTGGCACACCAACACGGGTGAACAAAGTGTGATTAGCGATTCTAGTATTTTATAAGCTGTTTTGACTAAGCAATATACATTTCTGTTATATATTTGTCATATCATCCCTGCAGTATGGCCCACTGGAGGTGAGTGTTATGATGTTAACTATAGTTAACATCATAACACTCACCTCCACCTGTTCTCGGTTAGTGCTAGATCGTATACCTCCTGGTTTTTAGGCGGAAGTGACGTAACCTGCCACCCAGGACAAGAGACGAGCATGAATACATAATTTTTCCACAAAAATATCATAAATATAATATTTTGAGAATTCATAACTTTGGAGGACAGCAGGCTATTACTAATATTTAAAAAAATTACATCTCACAAGAAGAAAAGCACAGATGGGATGTAACACTCAGAAAGCCACTGAGTGTGTTTGATTTCGGATTACAGTGACGCACACAGTACGAGGTTTATTTAAATAAAGGGGGGAGATTTTTTTAGGAGTGTGCTCCCTATCACTCCTGTTCACTGTCCTCCGGATTCCTGCAGGACTCCAGAGTCGCGAAGAGTTACATTAAAGGTGACCTATCATGCAAAATGCACTTTTATGTCTTTTATACATGAATATGTGTCCCCGGTGTTCCAGGGAACTCACCAAGTGTCAGAAAACACAACCCTCTCTCTTTTCCTCCATACCCAAATCTTTATAAACGGGGCTGCAACGGATCTGATACAGACTGATACAGATTTGAATTATTTTCTACGTCACAGAAGTGGTGCTCCGCCTATATGGCCAACTCTCCACCAGGGGAATGTGGGGTTGGGCCACCGCCGGCCATTGCCGCTCTGGAGCAGCCTTCCTCGACATTGAGAAACACCTTCTGGCCGTTTCTCAATGTCGAGTAAACCTGCTGCAGAGCCACTATTTCAAGCATACTACGTCATCGAGTGGCGCCGAATGCTGGGCATTTAACATGCATTTAAACAGTACTTCGGCGCCACTCGATGACGTAGTATACTTGAAATAGTGGCTCTGCAGCAGGTATACTCTACATTGAGAAACGGCCCCTGGGTCTTTCTCAATGTCAAGTATGCTTGCTTGGTAGCACATGTCTTCCGAGCGTCTTGCTTCAGAAGCGTAAAAACGAAGGGTGGAACAGGCTAGCAAGTGTGCAGGTGTGCGTCATATGAGAGGCTCCGCCTTACATTTTCCGCCACAGATTTGGGGAAATTGGTCCGTGCGCAAAGCATTGTGGTGATTTTAAGACCGCGGAGTCTACACATGTGCAGCCTCGAAATTTCTCCAAACGAAGTACGCCGGGCTCGGTAGAATTCTAAGTATGCTGGATATTGGAACAGTACTTCGGCGGCACTCGATGATGTAGTATGCTTGAAATAGTGGCTCTGGAGCAGCTTTACTCGAGATTGAGAAACACCCCCTGGCCGTTTCTCAATGTCGAGTATACCTGCTGCAGAGCCACTATTTCAAGTGCGTCATTGAGTAGGACTGTTTAAATGCATGTTAAATGCCCAGCATTCGGCGCCACTCTATGACGTAGTATACTTGAAATAGTGGCTCTGCAGCATGTGTACTCGACATTGAGAAACGGCCACAGTCTCCGGTCCCAAGGTCCGTCACCGTAAAGAGTCCCCGGGGAAACGGCGAACCCTCTTTTATCGTTCCGGGTGGGGTTATTGAGCAGGGTGGAGGCAGGGGTGGTTTTATATCGTGTACATTGATGTTGTTGGTTTTTATATTTTTCCTTTCATACATTAATTAGGTATAATTTAATTAATGGATGTTATCTTTAAGTAATGTTTATTTTTCTTTAAACTGGTTTCATTATCTGAGCTAACCATCTGTGCACATACCACCCCTTTTGATGGTACAGTCCAATTGTTGGGCCTATAAAAGGCATGTTTGGCTCATTGGGAGATGGAATAGTGCTGGAGACAGTCATATGGAATATGGATGCTGTTAATACGACTGTTAATCATGTACCAAATGATTAATAAATGCCCACACCGGGTTGTATTTGGACGTTCTGCCTCTGTCTCCTCAATTTGGTCTGGCCGCTCACTTGCCAGTACCACACAAACATATTCTTGAAACAACATTGAAACAAATTCATAGATGTTTAAAAAACGTTCAGATAGTTTTTTCGTTGCAAAGACAGACAAATGAGTACAGGATGTGCGTGCATATCATCAGTCACCTCATTAGCTGTGGTCTGTGCAGTGTCTTCAAGTACAGTTTTTAACAGAACACAGACATTTGATCTACTTTGTCAGCACTGTGGAAAAGTTTTTTTTAAATGCAGAACTTATTTTTTCGTTCTCTATTGTTGATTTTAATTTGACACGCTGACTGGATTTACGGTTCACAGAAGACCCTTGTAAATATCTTAATGGATTGTGTATAGACCCGGTCGTAGGACTGAAGCTGCTGCTCTGCCACTAGGCTGCTTTGCAACATAGGCTGTGTAAACAAGCATAATTTCATACAAGTCAGTACAGTATAAAGATAGCCAAGCTGATTTTCCCAATGACCCTGGTTCATGTCGGTACATGCAGCCAATAGACACATGAAGTGTATCGATGACGTTCACTCTTTATGCTTTTGAGAACATGCTTGGCCTGTGGTATTGCTGCTTGCAACTTTATCCGGAGAACCGCTCTTCCAAAGAACTTCCAACTGCACTTATTTTGGCCCTGAGCAGTCCACTGCCATGATATAGTTGCTAGAGTATAAAGATCCTTACGACCAGGCTATATCCTGAAAACAAAACGTTTGTATTGCTGTTCTACAGAGTAACATCGCAGGTCTCGGTTTCTTCATCTCATCTTGAATTTACAGTGGCAAGGGTAGGAGAGGGAGCTGTACCCGGCGTGTGGGTGGGCAGTGTTAAAGTTATTAGGGGTCCCCTCCATAGATGTATAAAGAGAACTTGATACAGTGTTTGAGGCGAGTCCTCATTTATCTTGTGCTGATGACATTGCGGTATTTTTGTCAACATCATTCTAACTATAGCCACAATATATCCACACTACTGACATTGCAATTCTTTTTTGCAACCAACACTTTTTTTGCATGTCCCTCACTAGAAACAAACTCTTCTTGGAGATTAGTTATTTAATATTGCTTAACTTGAGACCAGAATCCTGTATTGTGCATGCGCATATTGTGATATGACATATTGTGCAACTTTAGCTTGGTCCCCTCTCAAAACACTACACAGTAATGTACTATAAACAAATATGTCTCTTAGATGTCTCTTAAGGCACTTTTCTTTGGTCCTCAACAAGACACCCCTCAATTGTGTTGTCGATCAATTGACTGGCTGTTGAAAGACAGACATTACATACATACATACAGACAACAAATTGTTCCGATTTCGATGTGCTAGTGCTGCTACTGAATCCCTTTATCTTGACAAAACGCTAGTGAGTAAAACTAATTAGTACAATATTAAGACCCATGTTATACATTAAATGTCTAATCAACACATTTCACCCTATTTAAAATGAATTCTCAGTGCACACTGCAAACATAGTTTAAGTCAAATAATTTGATCGTGCTGTTGGAGAACTGAGGTGAGCTCAGGAACAAAGGATGGGTGTGTGGGTTTTGAGTGTTTATCCCCTCTTACTCTGTGTGCGTGTGCGTGTGCGTGTGTGTGTGTGTGTCACAGCAAAAGGGGATAACCAATGCATCAGCTCTGACTAACAAAACTAACTGCGCAGCTAACCACATTTTCTACAGAATCAGGATATGATAAAAGACATATCCCCAGTCACCCACACACACAGACACTAATTCCTCCTCTATGTCTTCATTTCCCAACAATATTTATAAGGTACTTTTTGTTTATAAGCCTTCAATTTGCTGACAAAAAACAAGACAGACAAGTAAGGACGTCGTACGATGACGTTTGTGAGCCATATGGGAACCACAGACGTCACTGTCGGCAGTTTCTTTCTCAGCACTGCTTTGTAAAGATCATATCTTTCCAGTAAGGATTCAGCATTTATGAGGCCAAGATTTTAAAGGACACGCAAACAGCTCATAACACTTCGATCACCAAACTGCCAAACAAGCTGGAGGAGGTAAAATTATTGTATTTCCTAAAGGGAAAAAAGGAGAACAATTTATGGCATTGATAAGTTTCAAATTCCCATTAGCGGGGGTCCTGCTGATAGTGAGGACAGATTGATAACATTGATCTTCACTGTGTCAGAGTCACCTGACTGGCGACGACTGGTGGAGACATATCAGGAGGTTTCAGCAGCCAATCACAGCTCGGCCGAGCCGTATGTCAATCATCGCATCACAACCAATGGTTTACTCTGCAGCTGGGCTCAGGCCCTGCCTCCTCCGCTGAGCCGTCAAAGCGTTAAAAATAAATTCATTGTGGTCAAATCATCTGGTAGCTTGATCGAACAGAAAGGCTTATTTATTCTTCTGTCCTGCCAGCAAAATACAACACAGAGGATGGACTTAAGACTGTTAACCATGTATCTTTTATTGGATATTATAGCTTAATATTGGGGTTCAGCTTTATTAAATATATGATATATATATAATATATTATTATTTAACCAGGATATTCAAATCAATCTTTCTGGAGACAGTCCAGCTCATTACAGTGATGTTACATGCACCAATACAATCACTACATAAATAAAAAAGATAGAAAACAGTTTTGAGGGGATTTTTTAGAAAAGATGATTTTACATTTTCTTAAACACAGTATAATTTATTTATTTAACCATTCACCAGGTTAGGGTGTAAGATTTAAATATCTTGACATGAAATGAAACAAAGACAACATTTGAAAAGAGGAAGCAATAAAAAGAGGAATAACCTAGAAAATAATTAACTAGAACCCAATTGCTTCCAGTTTCTAAAATAGATAGTTGGATTCTTTTTCTTTTCATTTTAACCGTAAACTGAATACCCATTAAACACATGTGAGCCACACAAGAAGTTACTCCATATTCCTTACAATGCTGCAGTCTTCGTTACATTTGAATGCCCCCCTGTCCCCTCCTCGCTGCTCTTTTCCCTACCACCCCCACTTCTCTAAGTGGCAGGTGGGACATAAAATGTTGGGAGGTCTTGAGCTCAGGACATCAAAAGGATGCATCATGGGTGAGTCACCTCCATCGGCTGCAGATCACTGCCCTGCATCATGAAAACAGAACGGCTGTGCATAAAACACTCGTTGGCGGCGAGGAGAATGGAAAGTGGGACACGACCGGTCACAGAGGAATGTAATCAAAGTGCGTTTTATTATGTTCCGCAGCAGGACCACGGAACTCTGTAGACCTTACCTCACACGTCATTCAACTTAGTCACTGTATGCCTGATGCATGCCCACTTTGATTTTGAGCGTGTTCAGATGAGTGTGCACGCATTCCTCTCGTTTGTTACATGAGTGCGCTGCATGCCTGCATGCTTTTGAGGGTTTTTCAGGGATAAAGAATGGCTGGACTGTCATTTGTAGTGTTTGTCGTATACGTAAAGAACCATACAAGTGTGTGTTCAAGTTTTAACTCTTAAACTCCAACATGTAGTTAAGTTAATGTGAAACTTCTGGCGTCTTTACCACAAATAAGACTTCTGTAATTGCACAAATTAATTTGCAAGCTTAATTATAAAGCTATACTCAAGATCATTAAATGTCGCTCATACAAAAGAGGAATATCCATCCATCCATCCATCTTCTCCCGCTTATCCGTGGTCGGGTCGCGGGGGTAGCAGTTCCAGCAGAGAGCCCCAAACTTTCTTTTCCCTGGCGACATCAACCAGCTCTGACTGGGGGATCCCAAGGCGCTCCCAGGCCAGCGAAGAGATATAATCCCTACACCTGGTCCTAGGTCTACCCCTTGGTCTCTTCCCAGCTGGACGTGCCTGGAACACCTCCCTAGGGAGGCGCCCAGGTGGCATCCTAACTAGGTGCCCGAACCACCTCAACTGGCTTCTTTCGACGCGAAGGAGGAGCGGCTCAACTCCGAGTCCCTCCCTGATGACCGAACTTCTCACCTTATCTCTAAGGGAGACACCAGCCACCCGGCGGAGGAAACCCATCTCGGCCGCTTGTATCCGCGATCTCGTTCTTTCGGTCATGACCCATCCTTCATGACCATAGGTGAGGGTAGGAACGAAAATGGCCCGGTAGACAGAGAGCTTTGCCTTCCGGCTCAGCTCCCTTTTCGTCACAACGGTGCGGTAAAGCGACTGCAATACCGCTCCCGCTGCTCCGATTCTCCGGCCCATCTCACGCTCCATTGATCCCTCACTCGAGAACAAGACCCCGAGATACTTGAACTCCTTCACTTGGGGTAAGGACTCATTCCCTACTTGGAGTGGACAGTCCATCGGTTTCCTGCTGAGAACCATGGCCTCAGATTTGGAGGTGCTGATCCTCATCCCAGCCGCTTCACACTCGGTTGCGAACCGATCCAGTGAGTGCTGAAGGTCGCAGACCGATGAAGCCATCAGAACCACATCATCTGCAAAAAGCAGTGGTGCAATCCTTAGTCCACCGAACTGCAGACCCCCCCCCCCACGACTACGCCTCGAAATCCGATCCATGTATATTACAAACAGGATTGGTGACAAAGCGCAGCCCTGGCGGAGGCCAACCCTCACCGGAAATGGGTCCGACTTACTGCCGAGGACCCGGACACAGCTCTCGCTTTGGGAGTACAGAGATTGGATGGCCCTGAGTAGAGACCCCCTCACCCCATACTCCCGCAGCACCTCCCACAGTAACTCCCTGGGAACCCGGTCATACGCCTTCTCCAAGTCTACAAAACACATGTAGACCGGATAAGCGTACTCCCAGGCCCCCTCCAGGATCCTTGCGAGAGTAAAAAGCTGATCCGTCGTTCCACGACCAGGACGGAATCCGCATTGTTCCTCCTCAATCTGAGGTTCGACAATCGGCCTGACCCTCCTTTCGAGTACCTTGGAGTAAACTTTCCCGGGGAGGCTGAGTAGTGTGATGCCTCTGTAATTGGCACACACCCTCTGATCCCCCTTTTTGAAAAGGGGGACCACCACCCCGGTCTGCCACTCCTTCGGTACCGTTTCCGACTTCCACGCAACGTTGATGAGACGTGTCAACCATGACAGTCCCTCAACACCCAGAGCCTTCAGCATTTCCGGGCGGATCTCATCCACCCCCGGGGCTTTGCCACTGTGGAGTTGTTTGACGACCTCAGTGACCTCCCCCCGGGAGATTGGCGTTGATCCCCCGTCATACTCCAGCTCTGCCTCTAACATAGAGGGCGGAGTTGTCGGGTTCAGGAGTTCCTCAAAGTGTTCCTTCCAACGTCCCAACACTCCATCAGTTGAGGTCAACAACGTCCCATCCTTACTGTACACAGCTTGGATGGTTCCCTGCTTCCCCCTCCTGAGGTGTCGGACAGTTTTCCAGAACAACTTTGGTGCCGCCCGAAAGTCCTTCTCCATGTCTTCTCCGAACTTCTCCCACACCCGCTGCTTTGCCTCGGCCACGGATGAGGCTGCTGCCCTTCGGGCCTGTCGGTACCTTGCAACTGCTTCGGGAGTCCCCCGGGATAACAAATCCCTGAAGGCCTCCTTCTTCAGTCGGACGGCTTCCCTGACCACCGGTGTCCACCAGGAGGTTCGAGGGTTACCGCCCCTTGAGGCACCTAAGACCTTGAGACCACAGCTCCCCACCGCGGCTTCGGCAATAGAGGCTTTGAACACCGACCACTCTGGTTCAATGTCCCCAACCTCCACAGGAATGCCCGAAAAGCTCCGCCGGAGGTGTGAGTTGAAGGCCTCCTGAACTTGGGCCTCCTCCAGACGTTCCCAGTTCACCCGAACTACACGTTTGGGCTTACCAGGTCTATCCAGAGGCTTCCCCCGCCACTCGACCCAACTCACCACCAGATGGTGATCAGTTGACAACTCCGCCCCTCTCTTTACCCGAGTGTCCAAAACATACGGCCTCAGGTCCGATGATACGATAACGAAATCGATCATGGACCTTCTGCCTAGGGTGCTCTGGTACCACGTACACTTATGAGCATCCTTATGTTCGAACATGGTGTTTGTTATGGCCAATCCATGACTAGCACAGAAGTCCAGTAACAAACCACCACTCCGGTTCAGATCAGGGGGGCCGTTCCTCCCAATCACGCCCCTCCAAGTGTCTCCATCATTGCCCACATGTGCGTTGAAGTCTCCCAGCAAGACTAAGGAGTCCCCTTCAGGAGCCCCATACAGGACTCTTTCCAGGGTCTCCAAGAAGGCCGAATACTCTGAACTGCTGTTGGGTGCATAAGCACACACAACAGTCAGAGTTTTCCCCCCCATAACCCGCAGGCGTAGGGAGGCGACCCTCTCGTCCACTGGGGTAAACTCCAACAACGAAGCACCTAACCGGGGACTTGTGAGTATCCCCACACCCGCCCGGCGCCTCACACCTTGAGCAACTCCGGAGAAGAATAGAGTCCAACCCCTATCCAGAAGTAAGGTTCCAGAGCCGACGCTGTGCGTAGAGGTGATACAATACAAAGAGGAATATTTTTTCCAAAAACAGTTTTGGGGGTTTCCCACAAGCACACAACTGTATGCCCAACGTTAAAGGTAATTTGTACATTTGTAACTTACAATTCTATGTTTACAAGTGTTTTCCAACATTGTCTGAAGAGAAAAGCATTGCCACTCTCATAATTGAGGACGAGACACGATAATTAATCAAAATTAAGATAATAATGGCTGTCGGAGTGTCACCATTTTGCCAACTGAGGCCAGTCAAGTGTCAAGCTTTGAAAATGGGTTTGTCCATTTAATCTGTCCAAACATGAAAATAAAAATGGTACACAGTCTTTTTTTCTCATGATGATTTCAGGCGCATAATAAGAGGTACAATTAAGGATAAAGGAGTAACAGTAATACATTGTGTTCGTACTTCTTTGCTTACAACAGTTCATTAATATCTTTCAGAACAAGCCTCAGAAAGACATAATGCAGAAAGATCAATGAAAGAAACTACATTGAGTTGTAAACGTTTTCGGAACAGTTGCTAACCCAGGATTGTTTTTCTTGACCAGTTTGTTTTTGTTTGCTCTTAAACCATACATTGTGTATGCATTTCAATATGTGCGTTGTAGAGCATCCAAATGAATGAGCATCCTGCTAAATCTAGAAAACTCATGAAACATAAGAATGACATAATAATTGAACTCAAAAATAACACAGCACTGGGACATAAGTAGAGTAATGAGAAGTATGCAGTTATGTCCTCATAACTTCTTCAATGTACAAATGTTTGTGATAGTTACTCTTACCATACGACTAAGGTTAGCATAACAATTCTGTTTGATGATGTTTACAGCTTGCAGAATCAAATTTAAACCAATAAATAGAAAATGTTGAAAAAAGCAGCAAGGCTTTTAATTTGCAGAATGATAGGCTGTGATGATTAGGGTTGGGTATCGTTTGAATTTCCACGATTCTGATTCCGATTCAACTTTTCGATTCCGGTTCTTACCGGTTCTCAATTCCGATTATTTGAGGGGGAGGGTAAAAAAATGATACATGCTTCTTCCACCAAAAAAATTACATTTATTCGAGAAACTTTTACACAGGTTAGTTTACAGTAATATTCACATTAATCAGTCTGTTTATATTCACTTCTATGTAACTGTAACCTGAGAACCACTGAAGCTACAACAGTGAAATATGTATTCAGTATGATAGCTGTCTAACAGAAGTTAGACAGCTATCATAGAAAATCCATTTCTCACTTATTCTGACAATGTACTCAACCCCAAATAAAAGAACCCAATAAAAATAGTTGTTAAATAATAGTGAAGTCACGTTGTAATAACAATAACTCATCTCTCTCGAGTTCTCTTTTTGTGCTTTGCCAAAAGTCACTGTATCAAGTGTCCTACTTGGGTTGCCGTCCGGAGTTCTCCAATATGGCGGACCATCTCGCACATGCGCAGTACCGATCGGGCAGGGGGACGGATCGGGTAGTGACAACCCCAACCCATAGATCCGTGGGTGAATAATGTCAATCACCACTTTACACACATCCCTTCACATTTACATTTTAATTTACATTAAAGTATTTCGTGAGGCCTTCTAAAATGTTTTTAAATATAATTAGGGTTGTAGTTGAAGAGTTTGTAACGGACAACGGCATGTTCATTAATTCCACAACCACACACATGGATTAACATCGATTTAATACATTAATGTAGCCTTTGTTTCTGCTACAAGAGGTGTCGACCAGCTGGGGCAACAGTGGCGGCGCTAGGGGGTGGCTACTTGGGCTCAAGCCCGGGATGTTTTCTGAAAAGCCCCGGATGTTTCACTTTAAAAAAAAAAAAAAATTATTATTATTTATTTTTTTAAACGTCTCGGGAGTAATGTGCAGTACCGGAGTCCACCAGAGAGGCAGTCACTGTGGGACATTAGCCTGCGGACTGCGTAGCCTGCCCTGAAGAAGAAGTGATCCTTCCTAGTGCCTGACGAGTTTTAAGCTAATAGCCTATACAGTTATGGATATTAGAAAGTTATTGTCATCAAAGCAGCCGGAGCCACAAGCTGCAGCAGCAGCAGTATCAGCAGCTGACAACAATGTCGTCACCAGCAGTGAAGAAATGGATGATGTTTCAGGTTTGTTAATCTAATGGTGATATCTGCACTCTGGCTGACTGAGTAAGAAGTGAAAAAGACTGATGTAACATTAATGTTATAGCTAGTAAACATGGAGTAACCACACTAAGTATACCCTTATATGTTAGTATGTATACAGAACATGACTACAAATTATCCTAAGATGTAACGTTAACCCTTCATACCTCAGTCTACTTTTAAGACACTAAAATAACGTATTCCAATTTGTATTTTGTTTTCGCGCGTGGAATTATACCGGCTCTCGTTTCAGTACACATCTAAATCAGACTCCGATTGGCTGTGACTGCATCCACTCAGAGTGTCCGATTCAGAAACGTGACTCTTACACTCTTTACGTCACAAACAAAGATGGTGGATGAGAATAGATCTATAAAACGATAAGCAATGCGCCAGAATCAAGGTGAGACTATCCGCATCCTTTAAAACTCTACGCACATTCGTTTGACCTTAATAAGTAAACGACTATTTGAGTGAGTTAAGGCATTAGTTTGCTTCATTAAAGGGTGTTAATGAGTGTTCTCCAGTGCCTTTTGTCCGCTTTAAGGTGTTATTAAGGTAGGGTTAATGTTGCTCTCAAAGTGCACCAGATTGATGTTTTCAACTTCAATATTTAAAAAAAGATCTTCACTGTACTCCTGCAAAAATAAATAATTATTATATTAATATTGACAATAACAACCAACCGTCGGGGAGCGTTCTCATGGCGTCTATTATCAACGCTATGGGAGGTCTATGAAGGTCGATGGGACGCCCTGCCCGTTGAAAACTGACTCTCAAGGGGTACCCTGTCCGTAATTACGTGACGGGAGGGGCCCTGACCGTCCGTCAACGTGTGACGGGTTGGAAGTGAGAACGTGTTGCCAAAACACGTCAGGCATTGTTTCCGATAGCAATTTTCAGTGGGTCCGCTGCCGATTTGACGTCAGATCGGCAGCAAAATCTGTATCCGCTGTTTTTAAAAGATTTGGGTACGGAGGGAAAGATAGAGGGTTTTATTTTCTGATGCTGCGTGAGTTCCCCGACGCACCGGGGACACATATTTATGTATAAAATACATCACAAAGTCTTTACTGGCATTGATCCGGACCATTGACCTTGTATACAATTCACAAGTGGACCTTTAACAACAAAGTTTGAGTACCCCTGCACTATAGCCTACAGGATTTGTAAAAAAATTACTACAACACCTTAAAGCCCCAGTAGTCCTTCAGTATGTACATTTGAGTATGACTTGTTTTCAATTAGTACAGATACAATATGTCACATCCTGCCTAGATACATTTTTGTCAGGCTGAATAATTTTTTAGTTCACTTGTTTCAAACCGACCAAAGCTACTCCTGGCCAAACCTCCGACAATCCTAAATGTTCCGTCATCGTGTTTGGGATGCTTGTAATGTTGAATGGTGCCTTTGAGATAACAGAGGATATGAATCACAAATATTTGACACACCCGTCTCTGATATTCATTAACGGCGGTTTAGCATTTTTTCCACCCTCATCGTCCAAGATGTTCGTCACGCAAAAAGCAGAGACAGTTAGGAAGGAGTAACGAAGAGAAAGGGTGAGAACCGAGCGACACAGGGAAAAAACTGAGGCTGTGGCTCTATGTAAGACAAGGCAGAAGATATAAAAGATTTTCCATCTCCTCCGCCAAATAACCTTTGTATTCGCAAAGTGTTTTCAAGGGAACATTTCAGCAGCACTGGGTAACAATTTGCTGGTCACCTTTCACCGCAATCTTTCAGGGGTGAGGGGACAAGTGTGACAGTGACAGTTCTACCATTTGGAAAAGGGAGGGGAAGGAGGGATGTAAGAGTGGTAGGAATACAAAAAATGCTCAAAATGTAAAAGATATACAACAACTGTATGCTGGCTCCACTTTGACCCAACAACACCCTGGCTCTGCTTATCCACAGTAGTCAGACGGTTTCAGGCATGTACACAAATGCCATTAACTGCCATGGAGAGTGGAGGAGGGAGGAAGGGGAGGGAGGGAGAGAGAGAGAGCGCATAGGGGTTTAGACAGTGCCATTTATAAAGCATGGCCCTCTGCCTGCCTCATAAACTGTGCATTATTCTGGGAAAGCAGGAAACCGGCTGGACTTTCAGTAGAGAGGGAGACAGATTGAGAGAAAAAAGGAAAATCAATTATATAGCCTTTTTTTCCATGTTGCTTTCTTTCTATCTTTCCCTTTGTCACCCACCTTCCATGTCTAAGTATTATTTTTAAAATATTGTTTATACTAATCGCTAACAGGAAACATTTTACATCAGAGACAAGCCATGGCCTGTGATTGCAGTCCAGGAAATATGCACACTTCAAAAAAGTCATTAAAGTAAATACTGGGATCAAAACAAAGCTGCCAATATGATAAGCAATACTTATTTGACAGGATATTTTTTAACTGTTATATACTTCAGGTCATTTAAAAATATATTTTTCCTCAAACAACTAAAAAACTATTTGTTCAATACTGCATGGTTTAACAGCTTCTTAAACACGCTCCGACCAAATTTTACAGGGCTATGCATGTCAATTTCTGAACTTTCTGACACGACAATCATGCTCCCTTCAAGTAGTAGTGTGTGTGACAGCGAGTAACAGAAACGTTATAGCTGTGTGTAGCAGCGCAGTGAGAGTTCATTTCTTTCATTAAATAAATGCTACAACTTAATACTCAAGCCAAGTTCCACCTGCTGACAAAAGTGAATTGTGTTAACCACTAAATTAGCTTAAACAAACAGCCCAGGATGACTAAAGGTGGCCTGACCTTTAAGTTGGACAGCTATTTCCTTATTTTAGTGAAAAGCTGCTCACAGGCTTGAATGCCAACCAAATCTTCAACAACAACACAATTAATCTATTATCATAAGCATAGATCATCATTCACTGAAGTGTCTAAAAATAATCCAGGAACACAATTGTCAAATTACATTTTAGTTGATATAAAAGCAACCAAATGTGTTAATTGACATAGGATATTGTTTTATGTCAAACACAAGCCCTTGAATCTATTCAAAATCATAGCAGACATAACAGACGTTTGATTTGCATTCCTACTGTATTCAGTTTGAAATGTTTCTATAATGATACCTAAACTATATTCTTGATACGTTTGATACCCAATGTCAGTACTGAGTATGTTTAATTTGTTTGATGAAACCAACATTTTAGTTGGAAAAACTTGTTAGGATAGAGATAACTTTCAATGCATAGGAAGACCTTTAAAATCGGTCTTATCAAGAGTGTAATACAGCTCTGAAATACCACCGCCTGAATAACAAGAGAAAGACAGCTGATCTCTCCTTATTCTTTCTTTCCCACTCTCTTTCTTTCCATGCCGTTCTCCCTCATCTTCCCCCAGTGCACCAGGAGGTCTATGTTTAGACAGGATAGAGTTCTCCAGGGCCAACATGGGTAAAGCTCTGTCTCGTCGCTGCACGGTGAATGTGTCAGTGGAGAGAGTTATAAGCCCTGCTCTGCCCAACACCCCCACCTTCTCCTTGGCAAGTGGCAGTCAGTCAGCTGATGTGTGCTGCTGAGGGGATTTGGTGTTCCGTAGGCTATTTTAAAAGCACCAACAACTCTCTGCCTCCCTCTCTTTCTCTCTCTTTTCCAATCCCTCACTTTTTCACTATCTCATGCATTGGCTCTCTTACAACCTCATAACATACCCCTCACCCATTCCCCTGTATTGCTCTCTGCACTCCCTTCCCCCATCCTCCTTTTTTTCCTCTGCTCCCCCCTGCATCGACCACTATTGCTGCATGTATTCACTGTATGTCTCTGTCAGACCATGACTTCTGTTTCTCAGCATCTTCTGGTGGGGGTTGTGGACAATTTGAAGAGCCAGATCGAAAGGCAAATGTATGATCCTCTGCCCCGTGTAATGATAGGAAGTGAGTTATGTTGAGTCTTGTCAAGTCTAGGCAAGATGTCCTTGTATATAAAGGACAATATATGCAGTTTCACAACGCCTGCTAAAGGTATTCGTACTCTTTCCACTCATATGAGCATTATCGACTCTGCCACGCCATGTCTGGTTGCATTTAGGAAACAAAATCTTCTTGGTAAAGGTTAGAGAACATTGCATTGGTGTTTAAAAGCATTCTTTGGTAGGAAAATGATGGGAGGAATTGGCACATAAACTCTCACTTTTCAAAGTATCACATTTATCCCCAATGAAGTGCGTCATACATTAACCGTGTTGCAGAGTGTTGACACAAAGCACTGGTATTGGGAAATAGTATGAGCATGTCTGGTTATTAATGATAATTAATATTTGATAATATCAATTGTTTCAGCAAATATAGACTTCGAATTAGGAATTATCATTAATAATTCAATCAATTCCTGTAAATGAAACTGGAGAGCATGTAAATTCCAAAAAGCATTTATTTAAAAGATAATTCATAAAAAAAACTATTTTAACTTATTCAATTAAATATCCAAATAGTGAAAAGGTATAGCCTTTGTGTTTATGTGTTTGTGTAAAGAGAAAGCAAACGTGCGTGTTGGTGTGTGTGCGCCAGGCGAAAAGAACGTGCTGTGTTCATTGTCCCTGTGATTTTTGCATGCTCGTGCACAAACACACGTCGTTAGTTCAACACAATTATGTATGGATGTCCTCCACGTTTTAAAAGTGGGTAGAATTATATATTCACCATTTATGTAGACAATGCTTAGCTGTTCCAAATTTGGTGACTTACCAAATCCAGCGTGCCCGGGTTACGTATTGATCCACACACTGGTTTCCTCTTCGGAAAGACAATGGTTTTTTTTTTAATTCTATTTTGGTTGGATGCACAAAATGTATACGTTTTGTTCGACCACATCAAATATATCAGCAAATATCCTTTCTTCTATGTCTGAAGCTTTCACGTGTCCTAAGACAGGTGATTGCTAAGAAATGACTAAATAAGATCTGTTGAACATCATCAAGCCAAACTCAAGTCCGCCTTAAGCTTAGTGATGGTAATGTGGTGTTAGGGTGAGTGAAGCAGGCAGGACCCACATGCAGAATAAACTGAAAAAATACCTTTATTTCAAGGTTTAAGGAACAAATAGAACACTACCTCGTGAACACAGTCAACGACAAACAGTGAACCAACAATGACAGACAGAAAAAACAGAACTTAAATAATACACACAAGACTAATCACACACACAAGGCACAGGTGAGGAGGGAGGAGAAAACACAGGGACACCAGGTGAACACAATCGGGTAATCAGGTAGGAGGAAATACAGACAGAAAGCGAGAGGCAAGACAGGGGGTGAAGACTTTTCAAAATAAAACATGAAACCAAAGACAGAAAAAGACAAAATACAACACAGACAGATCGTGACATGTGGAGTCATGCAACTGTGATGTATTTTGTTTATAGCTTTACGTTATCTTTTAACTAACGATAAGGCCTACAAGAATACATCATCACTGCACCACTTTATTGATATGAAACCAGGGCCGCCCCTCCCTACAGGCCAATCACGTAGGCTGCATGGGACCCCGCCTTGCGCAGGGGGCCCCGCCCAGAGGGCCTCAGCTGCTGTTCGCAGTTCTCGGCTCAGTTCTCCGCGCACCCCCCGCGAGAGAGTGAGGTGACAAGGGGAGCACGTCTGTAACCCGACACCGTTGCAATGAATCGACATCTGACCAATCACGGCTTTGATACGGCCACTAGTGCAGCTGAAGAGATGTCGGTGAAAAGACAGTTTCAGTCCGGCGCAAGCAAGAGGGAATAAACAAACAAAACATGAAGAAACTAGAGCATCACTCGAAGGTGGGCTATTGTATGAGTCAAATGTACAACTTGCGAATGTTGTATAAGTCAAATTGCCAATTGCCATATTATAACATCAGCTGCAATTCAGAACATGAAGAAGGCAGTCTCTGCAGAGCATATATGCTAATGGAGTTATTTCCAGCATTCTTTATTTAACATTCATTCAGTTATGCCTTTTATCTGCTAATGTACAGGAGGAAGAGTGATAATCTGTCTGTCTACTTGGCTTACATAACAGTTAAAGTTTACAGCCTATAAAACATGGAGCATTTGTTCCCCTTTTATTCATTTTTATATCAATTTGCACATTTCATGGTGATGCTCAGCCTCTCCCCTTAACTCCTAACAGTCATCATCATGTCAACCACAACACAGAGAAATACTGATAGAAATGTGTGTGTAGTTATTGATACATTACTGACAGAGGGAACTAGAATAAGAAATATCAGTTTTTGAGCATGTAATAAGCATGTTTTGTCTTGACTATATTATAATAAAACAATATAGTATTTATATTATTGAATTTATTATGATTATTAGTAGAAGTAGTTTATTTGCATTAATTATATTTGAATCTTTTTGAGGCTAGTATTTGGCAGGAAATGTAGACGTATTTACCTGTAAACGCATACTGAACGACATGCATGCACATTTACCATTTACCTCACTATATAAAAAATTGATAATAATAATAAACAGGAATTATATTTGCAAAGTAGCCTACTTTGTTTCCAAAAAAATGTGTTTCACTCCTGTCGGTTGAGGGGGGTATGGCCTCATCTCACAATGTGGCTTGGGGCCCCAAGTTGGCCAGGGGCGTCCCTTTATGAAACCATTGGCCCTGCAAAGGGTATACTTTTATAATTTACCAGATTATCAGCCTTTGCACTTCATGCCCGGCGCGATCTGCTCTGTTCAATGCCACATACATCGCCCCTGATATGAGTGGCGAAGCGCTTCTGGGGCGAGCTTCCAAAACATGCAGTCGCAAGCAGGAATCACAAGCATCTTCGTTCCCAACCTTTTTTCCCAAGAGCCCCCCCCATTTAACTCCTGTTGGAAGTCGCGTCCCCCCCCCTCCCCACAGACACACACACAATGGGGGGGGGGGGGGGGGTCAACAGCGATAATTAAAGTTTCAAAGTCTCAGAAATGCTACAACTACTGTCACAAACTGGATGAATGTGAAGTATTTTGTTAAAGGAGGATGAAAGTGTAATTAAGGAGCACTATTGGAGTGATTTTGATGGTTATTGGACTCAGGATTGAACAAGTAAAGGAGTTTTTATCTATAAATGATATCCTGTCTAAACATCAGTCAGGATTCAAAAAGAAACACAGCACCATCTCTGCGACAATGAAAGTGGTAAATGACATTACTAGTATTTTATATAATAAGCGTTGTGCAGCTCTGTTTATTGACCTTTCCAAAGCATTTGACACCGTTGATCATCGCATTTTAAAGCAGAGGCTACTCAGTATTGGCATATCCAGCCTTGCAGTGGGGTGGTTTGTGAACTACCTCTCTGAAAGGTCCCAATGTGTTCATTTTGATGGACTGTCTTCTGAGTGGTTAAACATTTCTAATGGTGTACCACAAGGTTCTGTTTTAGGACCACTTTTATTCTCCATATATATTAACAACGTAGGTGATAATGTGGATGAAGCTACTTTACATTTTTATGCGGATGATACTGTGATGTATTGTGCAGGTCCCTCCATTAAAGAGGCTGTTGTTAAATTACAGGCTGTTTTTAACACTATTCAGACTCAGCTCTCTGAATTAAAGCTTCTTTTAAATGTGGATAAAACCAAGGTAATGCTCTTTTCAAAAGCTCAAAAGACACCAGAGCCTGTTTTAGATATTGTAACTACGCAAGGAACAAAACTTGAAGTTGTTGCCTGTTACAGCCTGGTTTGCACACTTTACGGGCAGAAGAAACATTTATATTAAAGAACAAATTATGCATTTCTGTCTATTTATTTATTATTAACTTGAATTTTTATTAAAATGTATTTATCAATAATTTTTTATATTTTATTGTAATGTAGAGACAAGGCTTTTAGCGAGAATCATTTATTGTGTTACAATTATATTTTGAAAAAAAAAGAAGAAAAAAAAAAGTCTAAATATGATATTTGGCCTCAAATCATCTGAGGCCTGGCGCCCCCCCTGCGGTCTGCGACCAAGGGGGGCGCGCCCCCCAGGTTGGGAACCACTGTTCTAGAGTGTCCCTGACTGCTCCTGCCACCGCGGCGCTGCCAAAACGTGCCACAGAAATCCAGTAGAATCCTGGCTAATATGATGAAATACATACAAATTGACAGTCCTTTTTATTTATTTATTATTTAGTTTAGTTTAGTTTATTTATTTATAGTGTCGTGGACAGTCCCCATCGATGAACTGTCACAAAAACAGTAAATGGTGCAGCTTTAGCCGACATGGCTAATTTCCAGCTGTTGTCCCCGGCCAGATGGTAATAGACACCCTTAAAATTACAATATATCAACAGCATTAGTTATAAGAAAATATATAAAATAAAATAAAAAGGAGGAAAGACAAGTAGATACCGGTGTGAAGAGAACAACAAACAACACACGTTACTATATATAGTACATGTCACATATAGCACATCACAATCACATAACAGAAACGAGGGGCAACATCCATGATCACAACATGTAACACTCACGCCATACTCAACACAGACTAGTGTGTGCAAGTGTAGTTCTCAGTGAACCATGTTTTTAAGTGAGCTGTGAAGGTGGGATGTGTATGTATGTCTTTGATTTGAGTGGGTAGAATTGGGCTAGGAAAGAAATGTAGCAAAGGGCCACTGCTGTAAAGTCTAAGCCTTCGTACATTGGGGCCCCGGCAGGCTTGGAATTTCGTCATTTTAGGGGCAAGGCCATTGCCAGGGCACAAAGGCATTGAGGGAAACATTTGGATTTGGAGCTTACAAATAAATAACTTCACTTTTTGATAAGAAAAATGGCATGGAAAACAAATCACTTTACAATTAATATGTAACAAATATATTCCATTTCAGAGCAGAAGAAACAGCCTTCAAGGGTCAAACTCTGCACATACATCATTCAGCAGTGCACAGTGAAGTGTGTGTGTGTGTGTGTGTGTGTGTGTGTGTGTGTGTGTGTGTGTGTGTGTGTGTGTGTGTGTGTGTGTGTGTGTGTGTGTGTGTGTGTGTGTGTGTGTGTGTGTGTGTGTGTGTGTGTGTGTGTGTGTGTGTGTGTGTGTGTGTGTGTGTGTGTGTGTGTGTGTGTGTGTGTGTACGAGAATCTCTTTAATCAACTCCTCACAGCTCTGTTAGAAACTGGACAAAAGTTAAACATGTAAACCACAGACTGTCATAGCGAAAACAATCGCTGCTTTAATTCTGTCTTTAGGACGTTGTTATGAGTGTGGACGGAGCAGCTACAGGTTAGTTTAGCATCCATTCAGAAAACACGCATTTTAAAAGGTTTTTCGCTTGCCGTCTTGTCTGCACACTTAAATCACTGTAAAATAGGTTAATTTTGTCGTAGTTGGTTTCCACCACAGTATTTACATGGAAATAAGCCCCGCCCCCTCTCCAGCGCGTCCTGTTTGAATGACAGGAGTAAACACAGCTGACAGCCGCGGTGAAACTCCAGCGGTTACGGCCCCTACACACGGCGGCGTGCGTTGCCGCTTCAACGCGTCTGCCCTTTCACTTCGAATGGGGTGACGTCACGATTCGCCGAACTGCATTGTGGGAGCAAAGCGTAGCTTCTCTCGCGGTGCTCGCTGCAAAAGTAGAGCAATGTTCTACTTTTTCCGCCTCGACGGAGGCGTCAGCCAATCAAATCCCTCGTATGCAAATCTGACAGTACAAGCGCTTGCCAATCAAACCGTGTGTATGTTGGGAGAGCCAGACCGCAGTTATTTCCCATATGTCAACAAATGGAGGAGAACATTATCGTGTCGGTAGGGAATCACCCGGTACTATATGACCAGTCCCTCTTTACATACAGGGATACAAACCGGAGGAGCCAGGCATGGGGGGAGGTGGCAGAGACAGTGGGTGAAACTGGTAGGTTTTCGCCTGTTTGGGGAGTTTATATCCAGTGTACTTCGTTTGAATGGACAGCTAGCAAGCATAGACAGTATATTTAGCCAGCATGGATGTAGCATGAATGCTTTGCTTTGTATGTCTGGGGCGGGACATTCATGTGATTGGTTGTTGGTCGCGTTGCTCGCGTTGCTCGCGTTGACTCCCCAAGCTCAAGACACGCCCACCGCCAAGCAGCAACGCACGCCGCCGTGTGTAGGCTCCGCTAGAGCAATGCGAATATTTGCATCGCGTCCTTTGTGAACGCAGCATAATGCAGTTCAGAAAACACTGTTCTGTCGCTTTTAAAGCAACTTCGAGATGTTAACAGTGTGAGGGGCCCAAAGGCCATGGTGGCCGTAGGACGTACAATTATTTGTGGGGCCAGACCGAGGGGCTACGATGGCCGTCATGGCCGCCGTGAAAATCCTACCCTGGGTCCCGCGGTCTACCATGTAAGCAGAGATGGGGTCGTTACTAAAAAAAAGTAATATATTACATATTACATATTACTTTAAAAAAAAGTAATATATTACACTACTTCGTTACTATCTACATAAAGTAATTCGTTACTTTACTCGTTACTTTACTCGTTACTTTACTCGTTACTTTACTCGCAGGGCCGGCCCGCCCCTCCCTACAGGCAGATCACGCAGACTGCTAAAGTTTCAAATGTTCTCTTTAGTTCAGTTTCCATTGTCGCATAAGACTGATCCAGATAGCTCCTGAATGTTTTCCTATCTGACCATGGCTGTCCTCTGTCTCCTGCTATCTGTATATTTTGCGCAGTCTATCTCTGCTCACGCTGTTGCGTCAGCGTGTTCTCCTGCGTTTTGGCCATGTGTTGCACTGGAGCCAGACTTCAGCCGAGCACGTACGAACTGCGCATGCGTGAGTGGCAATAACTCTCCTTACCAGCAGGCAGCGGTAGTGTGTATTTGTCATTCAAAACAAGCAACAACCGGAAAACAGAGAAGAAGAACTACGTGTGTGTGTGTGTGTGTGTGTGTGTGGTGTGTGTGTGTGTGTGTGTGGGTGTGTGTGGTGTGTGTGTGTGTGTGTGTGTGTGTGTGTGTGTGTGTGTGTGTGTGTGTGTGTGTGTGTGTGTGTGTGTGTGTGTGTGTGTGTGTGTGTGTGTGTGTGTGTGTGTGTGATATAAATAAACAACAGCTATGTGCGTTAGCTTCACCTAGCATGTGTTCTTTGCAGGTGTTTGTTGAGGTTTGATTATGACTGATTTTAGAAAGTAACGAAGTAACGCGTGTCGGGGCAATGTTAGTAACTGTAGTGTGATTACTGGATTATAAAAGTAGCGCGTTACACTACTCCGTTACCGACAAAGTAATATTATTACAGTAACGCGTTACAAAGTAACATGTAAGCTACAGTTGCCCCGCAATTGTACACTCCTGGTAGACTACAATTTAGCAAATTCGCTAAAACACTTGATAAACTACCTTGCATCATAACTTCAGGGTATTATTCAACTCTGTGCAGTAGGGATGTTAAGATTCACCGATTCACATCGGTGCACCGGCATAAACGTTCAAGATGCACCAGTTGACAGAGTGCACATCGGCTACAGTATGGGTTGAACGCGATGCATCGATTGTTAGCGTCTTTGCATCGGTAAAAAAACGATTCATTCATATAATATCCCCTCATCCTGTCAGCACTCCGCAGAGACAATCTTTGATCTTTGCTTCGCACTACAGAGGCCGAGAGTCTCAGTTATCAATACACATGGAAGTAGAAGAGAAAGAGAAACACAGCACACCGAAAAATACCTACAAATCAACGTTTGGCAACACTTCGGATTTTTCAAGAAAGGTCAACTTGAAAAATCGCTCGCAAATTGTAAACGATGCCGAGCCGCTTTAAAGTACACAAGTAGTACGAGGAACTTAGCGACGCACTTAAAGAGGTGACATGGGGTCTGCGGCTGAAAAGAGAAACCTGAAAGTTAGACAGTGAAATCACTCAGTGAGGTATTCTGTGTCAGAGAGAGTGGTGTTTAGTTTACAGCAGCATGTGACTGACAATAATAGTTTAAATGTCTTCCTTACAATTGTAAGCAGTTATGAAATACCTGTTTGTGAAAGGTTATTTTCTTTATTGTTCATATAGAAACCACTGCTTTCTGCTCACTGGTGAGTTAGCCTATGAATGAGTGTTAAGCACATCAGGCTGGCAGCTGTATGGGCATTGCACTATGGTAGTTGTTATTTGCACATTGTTAATCATGGGCAATGCATCCTTAAATTGCATACCTTAAATCCGAATAATCGATTAATATTCGCCAGGGCTGTCCGATTTTCGAATTGAATCATGGTCAGTTTCTGGCATCCCTAATGTGCAGTATTAGTAGAGAGAACCAAATATGTAAAGCACTTTTTCATTAATGTATGATTTGCTTAATATAAGGAATAAAACAAAAATCCTCTGTCGTACCATATTGAAGTATCATTATTTTTGCATTGTGTTGAATCACATTGTATCGAACTGTATCGCAACAGGGGTGAATCGTATCGCATCGCCTGGTGTTTCAAATGTATCGTTAATGTATCGTATCGTGGCAACGTATCGAGATGCGCATGATCGCATCGTCCTCAGTGATGGAGATGCACATCCCTACTGTGCAGAGACCTGATGTCAACAAACTCACCAGATCTTTTACTCAAATCCTCCTCACACCCTGAATCATACCTACTGTGTTCTCCTCATTTGCACTTGTTGCAACATGCCAACACCAGCGTTGATGCTATTTATGGTCCGACTAATCGGCAACAACATTGCTTTGTTAGTAATACGGTTGTTTTAGGCTTTTGAACAAACAACCAATGCCACATTTTCTTGATTAGCACTTATGGTAAAGGGAGAGATGATTAGTCGTAAATGATTAGGGCAATCCTGATGTGTCTAGTGTTACTAAACAGAGAAACTCAAATGAAATTATTTGCAATGTTTTCAATCTATACTTCAATTTGGTAAAACAAGAAGAAACAAATGTTTCTCTAGCTTTATGGAGTCTCTTTATTGTCCTGACATGTCGTTTTATTTTTGAGTAGGTACATGTCAGTTCCTGTAGCCTTCGAACAACCCTGATGTAGATCTGGTTTCATGAATTTACGCAATTGATGATCTTAGTTTCTATCACAATGTGTTTCGATATACATAGCACACATGCAATGCACCCAGACTAACAAACAAACACACACAGATATATAGATATACAACACACACTGTAACACATACCCTTTCAAACCAGTGAGTGTAAACAAACATTCAATACTGCAAGCTTTACATTCTGGGAGTGTCTTCAGAGCCTGGACTCCTCTGTCAGCAGCGGATGCATTTACACAGTTACATTTACAACGGAAACAAAAACATGGGCCTTGGGACTTCATGGCAATATATAATGCAGGAGTGTGTGTCAGTGTGTGTGTTTGGAAATTTAAGGGAAGAAGACAGAGGGAGAGTTATCTGTTATTTTTTAAATGTTAGTGCAGATTCCTGCAGAGAGAGACATGTAGAAAAAACTAGGCCAGGGAATAAGAGGAGATACCAAAAATGGACTGAGTAAACAAGAGAGACAATGTGTGGCAGAGGTAGAGATTAGCAACATGATCCAAGGGAGTACATAATACAACATTTCCCTGTTGTTAGTCCCCTGATTTTTCAAAACATAAAGCTTAAAATAGTAAATAAGCTCATTAATAGAAAATGGCTGTCAACAAAGGTTCCTTTTTTGGAGGCATTGAAAACTCTGGGTTATGTGCACTGTGTCCTTATAAGGTGTGGAGCTGTGCAGGGGTCAGGGCTCTCGACTAACTTTTCCCCCCATCCTCCCGAAATACAATCCAAGCCGTCCCGAAATGAATGTGGACCGTCCCGAATTAAAAAATGTTAGTTTTTCTACATTATCATTAGTTAAATTCATTCAAAGTGACCTTTAACATAAATAAAACATCATACAAATCATTAGATGATAATTCATCAACCTTTTTATTTGAGTAAATCATTCAATCACATAAACAAAGACAAAATATATTTAAACAAACACACAAACGAGAAAATTACTCTAATATTGAATCCAATCAAGTCCCATCCAATTATCAAAAAAATCCAACACTGTGTCCTGAAGACAGAACCCAGAGTAACCACTAACCAGGATGACAGTCTGTAAACACAGTCAGGAGACCTTTACAAACGGCCCCGCCCCCTCGCACACAGACGGGAGAGAGAGATCTCGTCTGGATTGGAAAGCTCAAAAATACATCATAGACGCATGTTGTAGTCTTATTGCATATTAGAAACGGAGTTGGTGAAACTAAAACTGCGATATAATGTGTATGTAGCAATAATATATATGACATATATTTTTTAAATGTCTCCTGTACCGATTAAAAGTCTGATAACGTCGGAGCTTAACGTTACCACTGTCTTTAATAATTCCGGCCCGGGGCCCGTTTAATACCGGGGCTCGGTACCCATCCCTACATGGGGAGAGGCGCAGCATATTGCTAAGGACTAAATACGATGGAGGGTTCTCATCTCAGCCTTATTACTCATAGGGGATGAAGAGGAGTAAGTAAATAAAGAGGCCGGCGCTCCAGGGTCTGGTTCTGCTGTGCGTTTTTGTGATGTAACGGTAAAACATTTCAGAATTCCTCCACGGGATGCCATTGTACATCACTCAACCCGCGAAATACACACACTCAGTACATAGCTAGACCATAGAGAGCTAGACCCGCGAATTTGCGGACCAGGAATTCGCGGGCACAGCCAGCTGGGCGGCTGGCTGACAGCCAGAGGCACAGCAGTAGCTACATGTGTGTGTATTTCGAGCAACCTGATCCCACCAGAATGCGTGACTCCACCACGACTCCTTAACACCGCATGGTGGACTCACGACCTTTGTTACATTTACGTGTCGGCACCACGCAAACAACCCCAATGTAAAGTGAATGAGGCTCCTTTGTCGTGGTGCAACCACGCATTTCTACAACGTCCCGCAGTGAGCTTTTATTCTATACAACGTTTTTTAAATCTACTTTATAGCTTGTAGTAACTCACGGGAGGCTTCTTTTATTTTATTTGTATTCATAATTATTTTTATTTTTCGTCAGATGTAAAAATTACATTAGTTACGAATTTGTGTTCTCAAAAACAGTGCATTGTGTGTAATGCAACTGTGATTTTTATTAAATTAGTTAGTTTTTAAGGAAGGCCAGAGCTTCAGCTGTGTCAAATAGATTGTTCCCTTTAGTTAACGTTATTTAAAAGATAATGATCATGTCCCCATGAGCGTCCATTCCCATTGGATAACGGAGAATTTTACACCCGGAAGTAAGTAGCCTATTCTCCTTACTGTCGATTGATTTTACAGTGATATCTGCACTACTCGTCGACTAAAAAACACCAGATTATCCTTGTTAATTACACAACATTGATTGGTTTGAATTGTGTACAATGCTTTTGTATTTTCCCCCTTCGATTCGGAGAAACAAATATTTTTTGCGGAGTTTTAGGATGGCCGAAGACACTACACTACCCAGAATCCTCAGCTATCGTTTGGGACTACACCATGTGCTTAGCTTGACAAACCCCGTGATCAGTCCTCAACCTCTGTGATTGGATGCGCGAAGTGTACTGTACACAGAGCGTCAAAAAGGACTTTGAAATGGAATGAAACCCATCGACGGCACACTTTTCAAAACAGGAATCGAACGTGTCCTACCCCCCCCTTAGGTCACAGGCTCCTCCAACAGTGCTACGCAATAACACAGATACACAGAAAAAATAGTGAAATAGTGCAATAAGAGTCTATATACAAGTGATTGGAATATGATATATTAGATAAATAATTTCTAAGTAGCAGCCAGATGAATGTTATTCTAAATTCAGGTGTTTAATAATCGTGTAGCCTGTGGGATGAAGCTGTCTCTGTGTCTGGTGGTTTTAGTCCGGATGCTGCGGTACCGCCTGCCAGACTGCAGCAGACAGAAGAGTTTGTGGCTGGGGTGATGGGGTCTTTTATAATCCTGAGGGCTTTCTTTAAGGTTAACCTGGTATTTTTACTCCACTACATTTATTTTAGTTACTTTACAGATTTGGATAATGATGTGAAATATAAACAACCCTTAAATCAGACTTTAGTTACACTGAATGAAATTCAGTGAAGGTGATTGTCAAGTGCCAACAATCAGGAGAGATATTTGATAGTTGGTGCTTGAGAAGACTAAATATGTATCTGCAGATCCGTTTAAAGCATATTCATTACTCGTTATTCTCTAATAGTTCATTAAAGACTGTATATCATTGCTATTTTGCACATCCCTTTCAAGATTTCAAGATTTTCTAAGGTTTATTGACATATCATATACACAACAGTGTAGTTATGCAATGAATGAACAACTTGGGTCACAGGTTCCTCAACAGTGCATTACAAGACATCTATCAATGTGTGTATACTTCCACCATTACACTGTCGTATTCTGCACATTTCTTTAAATAAAGCCTTATTAGTTAGCACATCCTCTATCAGGCACTAAACGGTTTTACTCTAGATATCATTTGAGTATCTTCTTGATATTTTCCATTCTATATTTATATAATTGACCTTCTACTTTCACACTATTTTGTATGTACTCTTAATATTTAAATGTTTTCATAAAATATAACACATTCAAAAGTGCAAAAATTAAAGACATTAAGAAAAAGGCATTTTAAACAGTCATTAAAAAGCAACACAATCTTCCTGCATTGCAATGACTCTAAACGTGTAATAACGTAAGGTTAGAGAACATTGCATTGGTGTATTAAAGCATTCTTTGGTAGGAAAATGATGGGAGGAATTGGCACATAAACTCTCACTTTTCAAAGTATCACATTTATCCCCAATGAAGTGCGTCATACATTAACCGTGTTGCAGAGTGTTGACACAAAGCACTGGTATTGGGAAATAGTATGAGCATGTCTGGTTATTAATGATAATTAATATTTGATAATATCAATTGTTTCAGCAAATATAGACTTCGAATTAGGAATTATCATTAATAATTCAATCAATTCCTGTAAATGAAACTGGAGAGCATGTAAATTCCAAAAAGCATTTATTTAAAAGATAATTCATAAAAAAAACTATTTTAACTTATTCAATTAAATATCCAAATAGTGAAAAGGTATAGCCTTTGTGTTTATGTGTTTGTGTAAAGAGAAAGCAAACGTGCGTGTTGGTGTGTGTGCGCCAGGCGAAAAGAACGTGCTGTGTTCATTGTCCCTGTGATTTTTGCATGCTCGTGCACAAACACACGTCGTTAGTTTCAACACAATTATGTATGGATGTCCTCCACGTTTTAAAAGTGGGTAGAATTATATATTCACCATTTATGTAGACAATGCTTAGCTGTTCCAAATTTGGTGACTACCAAATCCAGCGTGCCCGGGTTACGTATTGATCCACACACTGGTTTCCTCTTCGGAAAGACAATGGTTTTTTTTTTTTAATTCTATTTTGGTTGGATGCACAAAATGTATACGTTTTGTTCGACCACATCAAATATATCAGCAAATATCCTTTCTTCTATGTCTGAAGCTTTCACGTGTCCCTAAGACAGGTGATTGCTAAGAAATGACTAAATAAGATCTGTTGAACATCATCAAGCCAAACTCAAGTCCGCCTTAAGCTTAGTGATGGTAATGTGGTGTTAGGGTGAGTGAAGCAGGCAGGACCCACATGCAGAATAAACTGAAAAAAATACCTTTATTTCAAGGTTTAAGGAACAAATAGAACACTACCTCGTGAACACAGTCAACGACAAACAGTGAACCAACAATGACAGACAGAAAAAACAGAACTTAAATAATACACACAAGACGAATCACACACACAAGGCACAGGTGAGGAGGGAGGAGAAAACACAGGGACACCAGGTGAACACAATCGGGTAATCAGGTAGGAGGAAATACAGACAGAAGCGAGGAGGCAAGACAGGGGGTGAAGACTTTTCAAAATAAACATGAAACCAAAGACAGAAAAAGACAAAATACAACACAGACAGATCGTGACATGTGGAGTCATGCAACTGTGATGTATTTTGTTTATAGCTTTACGTTATCTTTTAACTAACGATAAGGCCTACAAGAATACATCATCACTGCACCACTTATTGATATGAAACCAGGGCCGCCCCTCCCTACAGGCCAATCACGTAGGCTGCATGGGACCCCGCCTTGCGCAGGGGGCCCCGCCCAGAGGGCCTCAGCTGCTGTTCGCAGTTCTCGGCTCAGTTCTCCGCGCACCCCCCGCGAGAGAGTGAGGTGACAAGGGGAGCACGTCTGTAACCCGACACCGTTGCAATGAATCGACATCTGACCAATCACGGCTTTGATACGGCCACTAGTGCAGCTGAAGAGATGTCGGTGAAAAGACAGTTTCAGTCCGGCGCAAGCAAGAGGGAATAAACAACAAAACATGAAGAAACTAGAGCATCACTCGAAGGTGGGCTATTGTATGAGTCAAATGTACAACTTGCGAATGTTGTATAAGTCAAATTGCCAATTGCCATATTATAACATCAGCTGCAATTCAGAAACATGAAGAAGGCAGTCTCTGCAGGCATATATGCTAATGGAGTTATTTCCAGCATTCTTTATTTAACATTCATTCAGTTATGCCTTTTATCTGCTAATGTACAGGAGGAAGAGTGATAATCTGTCTGTCTACTTGGCTTACATAACAGTTAAAGTTTACAGCCTATAAAACATGGAGCATTTGTTCCCCTTTTATTCATTTTTATATCAATTTGCACATTTCATGGTGATGCTCAGCCTCTCCCCTTAACTCCTAACAGTCATCATCATGTCAACCACAACACAGAGAAATACTGATAGAAATGTGTGTGTAGTTATTGATACATTACTGACAGAGGGAACTAGAATAAGAAATATCAGTTTTTGAGCATGTAATAAGCATGTTTTGTCTTGACTATATTATAATAAAACAATATAGTATTTATATTATTGAATTATTATGATTATTAGTAGAAGTAGTTTATTTGCATTAATTATATTTGAATCTTTTTGAGGCTAGTATTTGGCAGGAAATGTAGACGTATTTACCTGTAAACGCATACTGAACGACATGCATGCACATTTACCATTTACCTCACTATATAAAAAATTGATAATAATAATAAACAGGAATTATATTTGCAAAGTAGCCTACTTTGTTTCCAAAAAATGTGTTTCACTCCTGTCGGTTTGAGGGGGGTATGGCCTCATCTCACAATGTGGCTTGGGGCCCCAAGTTGGCCAGGGGCGTCCCTTTATGAAACCATTGGCCCTGCAAAGGGTATACTTTTATAATTTACCAGATTATCAGCCTTTGCACTTCATGCCCGGCGCGATCTGCTCTGTTCAATGCCACATACATCGCCCCTGATATGAGTGGCGAAGCGCTTCTGGGGCGAGCTTCCAAAACATGCAGTCGCAAGCAGGAATCACAAGCATCTTCGTTCCCAACCTTTTTTCCCAAGAGCCCCCCCCATTTAACTCCTGTTGGAAGTCGCGTCCCCCCCCCCTCCCCACAGACACACACACAATGGGGGGGGGGGGGGGTCAACAGCGATAATTAAAGTTTCAAAGTCTCAGAAATGCTACAACTACTGTCACAAACTGGATGAATGTGAAGTATTTTGTTAAAGGAGGATGAAAGTGTAATTAAGGAGCACTATTGGAGTGATTTTGATGGTTATTGGACTCAGGATTGAACAAGTAAAGGAGTTTTTATCTATAAATGATATCCTGTCTAAACATCAGTCAGGATTCAAAAAGAAACACAGCACCATCTCTGCGACAATGAAAGTGGTAAATGACATTACTAGTATTTTATATAATAAGCGTTGTGCAGCTCTGTTTATTGACCTTTCCAAAGCATTTGACACCGTTGATCATCGCATTTTAAAGCAGAGGCTACTCAGTATTGGCATATCCAGCCTTGCAGTGGGGTGGTTTGTGAACTACCTCTCTGAAAGGTCCCAATGTGTTCATTTTGATGGACTGTCTTCTGAGTGGTTAAACATTTCTAATGGTGTACCACAAGGTTCTGTTTTAGGACCACTTTTATTCTCCATATATATTAACAACGTAGGTGATAATGTGGATGAAGCTACTTTACATTTTTATGCGGATGATACTGTGATGTATTGTGCAGGTCCCTCCATTAAAGAGGCTGTTGTTAAATTACAGGCTGTTTTTAACACTATTCAGACTCAGCTCTCTGAATTAAAAGCTTCTTTTAAATGTGGATAAAACCAAGGTAATGCTCTTTTCAAAAGCTCAAAAGACACCAGAGCCTTGTTTTAGATATTGTAAACTACGCAAGGAACAAAACTTGAAGTTGTTGCCTGTTACAGCCTGGTTTGCACACTTTACGGGCAGAAGAAACATTTATATTAAAGAACAAATTATGCATTTCTGTCTATTTATTTATTATTAACTTGAATTTTTATTAAAATGTATTTATCAATAATTTTTTATATTTTATTGTAATGTAGAGACAAGGCTTTTAGCGAGAATCATTTATTGTGTTACAATTATATTTTGAAAAAAAAAGAAGAAAAAAAAAAGTCTAAATATGATATTTGGCCTCAAATCATCTGAGGCCTGGCGCCCCCCCTGCGGTCTGCGACCAAGGGGGGCGCGCCCCCCAGGTTGGGAACCACTGTTCTAGAGTGTCCCTGACTGCTCCTGCCACCGCGGCGCTGCCAAAACGTGCCACAGAAATCCAGTAGAATCCTGGCTAATATGATGAAATACATACAAATTGACAGTCCTTTTTATTTATTTATTATTTAGTTTAGTTTAGTTTATTTATTTATAGTGTCGTGGACAGTCCCCATCGATGAACTGTCACAAAAACAGTAAATGGTGCAGCTTTAGCCGACATGGCTAATTTCCAGCTGTTGTCCCCGGCCAGATGGTAATAGACACCCTTAAAATTACAATATATCAACAGCATTAGTTATAAGAAAATATATAAAATAAAATAAAAAGGAGGAAAGACAAGTAGATACCGGTGTGAAGAGAACAACAAACAACACACGTTACTATATATAGTACATGTCACATATAGCACATCACAATCACATAACAGAAACGAGGGGCAACATCCATGATCACAACATGTAACACTCACGCCATACTCAACACAGACTAGTGTGTGCAAGTGTAGTTCTCAGTGAACCATGTTTTTAAGTGAGCTGTGAAGGTGGGATGTGTATGTATGTCTTTGATTTGAGTGGGTAGAATTGGGCTAGGAAAGAAATGTAGCAAAGGGCCACTGCTGTAAAGTCTAAGCCTTCGTACATTGGGGCCCCGGCAGGCTTGGAATTTCGTCATTTTAGGGGCAAGGCCATTGCCAGGGCACAAAGGCATTGAGGGAAACATTTGGATTTGGAGCTTACAAATAAATAACTTCACTTTTTGATAAGAAAAATGGCATGGAAAACAAATCACTTTACAATTAATATGTAACAAATATATTCCATTTCAGAGCAGAAG
Source organism: Pseudochaenichthys georgianus (assembly GCF_902827115.2). Lineage (NCBI taxonomy): Eukaryota > Metazoa > Chordata > Actinopteri > Perciformes > Channichthyidae > Pseudochaenichthys > Pseudochaenichthys georgianus. Next base: position 31,486,739 of record NC_047506.1, on the reverse strand, counting down.
AAACAGCCTTCAAGGGTCAAACTCTGCACATACATCATTCAGCAGTGCACAGTGAAGTGTGTGTGTGTGGTGTGTGTGTGTGTGTGTGTGTGTGGGTGTGTGTGTGTGTGTGTGTGTGTGTGTGTGTGTGTGTTGTGTGTGTGTGTGTGTGTGTGTGTGTGTGGTGTGTGTGTGTGTGTGTGTGTGTGTGTGTGTGTGTGTGTGTGTGGTGTGTGTGTGTGTGTGTGTGTGTGTGTGTGTACGAGAATCTCTTTAATCAACTCCTCACAGCTCTGTTAGAAACTGGACAAAAGTTAAACATGTAAACCACAGACTGTCATAGCGAAAACAATCGCTGCTTTAATTCTGTCTTTAGGACGTTGTTATGAGTGTGGACGGAGCAGCTACAGGTTAGTTTAGCATCCATTCAGAAAACACGCATTTTTAAAAGGTTTTTCGCTTGCCGTCTTGTCTGCACACTTAAATCACTGTAAAATAGGTTAATTTTGTCGTAGTTGGTTTCCACCACAGTATTTACATGGAAATAAGCCCCGCCCCCTCTCCAGCGCGTCCTGTTTGAATGACAGGAGTAAACACAGCTGACAGCCGCGGTGAAACTCCAGCGGTTACGGCCCCTACACACGGCGGCGTGCGTTGCCGCTTCAACGCGTCTGCCCTTTCACTTCGAATGGGGTGACGTCACGATTCGCCGAACTGCATTGTGGGAGCAAAGCGTAGCTTCTCTCGCGGTGCTCGCTGCAAAAGTAGAGCAATGTTCTACTTTTTCCGCCTCGACGGAGGCGTCAGCCAATCAAATCCCTCGTATGCAAATCTGACAGTACAAGCGCTTGCCAATCAAACCGTGTGTATGTTGGGAGAGCCAGACCGCAGTTATTTCCCATATGTCAACAAATGGAGGAGAACATTATCGTGTCGGTAGGGAATCACCCGGTACTATATGACCAGTCCCTCTTTACATACAGGGATACAAACCGGAGGAGCCAGGCATGGGGGGAGGTGGCAGAGACAGTGGGTGAAACTGGTAGGTTTTCGCCTGTTTGGGGAGTTTATATCCAGTGTACTTCGTTTGAATGGACAGCTAGCAAGCATAGACAGTATATTTAGCCAGCATGGATGTAGCATGAATGCTTTGCTTTGTATGTCTGGGGCGGGACATTCATGTGATTGGTTGTTGGTCGCGTTGCTCGCGTTGACTCCCCAAGCTCAAGACACGCCCACCGCCAAGCAGCAACGCACGCCGCCGTGTGTAGGCTCCGCTAGAGCAATGCGAATATTTGCATCGCGTCCTTTGTGAACGCAGCATAATGCAGTTCAGAAAACACTGTTCTGTCGCTTTTAAAGCAACTTCGAGATGTTAACAGTGTGAGGGGCCCAAAGGCCATGGTGGCCGTAGGACGTACAATTATTTGTGGGGCCAGACCGAGGGGCTACGATGGCCGTCATGGCCGCCGTGAAAATCCTACCCTGGGTCCCGCGGTCTACCATGTAAGCAGAGATGGGGTCGTTACTAAAAAAAAGTAATATATTACATATTACATATTACTTTAAAAAAAAGTAATATATTACACTACTTCGTTACTATCTACATAAAGTAATTCGTTACTTTACTCGTTACTTTACTCGTTACTTTACTCGCTACTTTACTCGCAGGGCCGGCCCGCCCCTCCCTACAGGCAGATCACGCAGACTGCTAAAGTTTCAAATGTTCTCTTTAGTTCAGTTTCCATTGTCGCATAAGACTGATCCAGATAGCTCCTGAATGTTTTCCTATCTGACCAGTGGCTGTCCTCTGTCTCCTGCTATCTGTATATTTTGCGCAGTCTATCTCTGCTCACGCTGTTGCGTCAGCGTGTTCTCCTGCGTTTTGGCCATGTGTTGCACTGGAGCCAGACTTCAGCCGAGCACGTACGAACTGCGCATGCGTGAGTGGCAATAACTCTCCTTACCAGCAGGCAGCGGTAGTGTGTATTTGTCATTCAAAACAAGCAACAACCGGAAAACAGAGAAGAAGAACTACGTGTGTGTGTGTGTGTGTGTGTGTGTGTGTGTGTGTGTGTGTGTGTGTGTGTGTGTGTGTGTGTGTGTGTGTGTGTGTGTGTGTGTGTGTGTGTGTGTGTGTGTGTGTGTGTGTGTGTGTGTGTGTGTGTGTGTGTGTGTGTGTGTGTGTGTGTGTGTGTGTGTGTGATATAAATAAACAACAGCTATGTGCGTTAGCTTCACCTAGCATGTGTTCTTTGCAGGTGTTTGTTGAGGTTTGATTATGACTGATTTTAGAAAGTAACGAAGTAACGCGTGTCCGGGGCAATGTTAGTAACTGTAGTGTGATTACTGGATTATAAAAGTAGCGCGTTACACTACTCCGTTACCGACAAAGTAATATTATTACAGTAACGCGTTACAAAGTAACATGTAAGCTACAGTTGCCCCGCAATTGTACACTCCTGGTAGACTACAATTTAGCAAATTCGCTAAAACACTTGATAAACTACCTTGCATCATAACTTCAGGGTATTATTCAACTCTGTGCAGTAGGGATGTTAAGATTCACCGATTCACATCGGTGCACCGGCATAAACGTTCAAGATGCACCAGTTGACAGAGTGCACATCGGCTACAGTATGGGTTGAACGCGATGCATCGATTGTTAGCGTCTTTGCATCGGTAAAAAAACGATTCATTCATATAATATCCCCTCATCCTGTCAGCACTCCGCAGAGACAATCTTTGATCTTTGCTTCGCACTACAGAGGCCGAGAGTCTCAGTTATCAATACACATGGAAGTAGAAGAGAAAGAGAAACACAGCACACCGAAAAATACCTACAAATCAAACGTTTGGCAACACTTCGGATTTTTCAAGAAAGGTCAACTTGAAAAATCGCTCGCAAATTGTAAACGATGCCGAGCCGCTTTAAAGTACACAAGTAGTACGAGGAACTTAGCGACGCACTTAAAGAGGTGACATGGGGTCTGCGGCTGAAAAGAGAAACCTGAAAGTTAGACAGTGAAATCACTCAGTGAGGTATTCTGTGTCAGAGAGAGTGGTGTTTAGTTTACAGCAGCATGTGACTGACAATAATAGTTTAAATGTCTTCCTTACAATTGTAAGCAGTTATGAAATACCTGTTTGTGAAAGGTTATTTTCTTTATTGTTCATATAGAAACCACTGCTTTCTGCTCACTGGTGAGTTAGCCTATGAATGAGTGTTAAGCACATCAGGCTGGCAGCTGTATGGGCATTGCACTATGGTAGTTGTTATTTGCACATTGTTAATCATGGGCAATGCATCCTTAAATTGCATACCTTAAATCCGAATAATCGATTAATATTCGCCAGGGCTGTCCGATTTTCGAATTGAATCATGGTCAGTTTCTGGCATCCCTAATGTGCAGTATTAGTAGAGAGAACCAAATATGTAAAGCACTTTTTCATTAATGTATGATTTGCTTAATATAAGGAATAAAACAAAAATCCTCTGTCGTACCATATTGAAGTATCATTATTTTTGCATTGTGTTGAATCACATTGTATCGAACTGTATCGCAACAGGGGTGAATCGTATCGCATCGCCTGGTGTTTCAAATGTATCGTTAATGTATCGTATCGTGGCAACGTATCGAGATGCGCATGATCGCATCGTCCTCAGTGATGGAGATGCACATCCCTACTGTGCAGAGACCTGATGTCAACAAACTCACCAGATCTTTTACTCAAATCCTCCTCACACCCTGAATCATACCTACTGTGTTCTCCTCATTTGCACTTGTTGCAACATGCCAACACCAGCGTTGATGCTATTTATGGTCCGACTAATCGGCAACAACATTGCTTTGTTAGTAATACGGTTGTTTTAGGCTTTTGAACAAACAACCAATGCCACATTTTCTTGATTAGCACTTATGGTAAAGGGAGAGATGATTAGTCGTAAATGATTAGGGCAATCCTGATGTGTCTAGTGTTACTAAAACAGAGAAACTCAAATGAAATTATTTGCAATGTTTTCAATCTATACTTCAATTTGGTAAAACAAGAAGAAACAAATGTTTCTCTAGCTTTATGGAGTCTCTTTATTGTCCTGACATGTCGTTTTATTTTTGAGTAGGTACATGTCAGTTCCTGTAGCCTTCGAACAACCCTGATGTAGATCTGGTTTCATGAATTTACGCAATTGATGATCTTAGTTTCTATCACAATGTGTTTCGATATACATAGCACACATGCATGCACCCAGACTAACAAACAAACACACACAGATATATAGATATACAACACACACTGTAACACATACCCTTTCAAACCAGTGAGTGTAAACAAACATTCAATACTGCAAGCTTTACATTCTGGGAGTGTCTTCAGAGCCTGGACTCCTCTGTCAGCAGCGGATGCATTTACACAGTTACATTTACAACGGAAACAAAAACATGGCCTTGGGACTTCATGGCAATATATAATGCAGGAGTGTGTGTCAGTGTGTGTGTTTTGGAAATTTAAGGGAGAAGACAGAGGGAGAGTTATCTGTTATTTTTTAAATGTTAGTGCAGATTCCTGCAGAGAGAGACATGTAGAAAAACTAGGCCAGGGAATAAGAGGAGATACCAAAAATGGACTGAGTAAACAAGAGAGACAATGTGTGGCAGAGGTAGAGATTAGCAACATGATCCAAGGGAGTACATAATACACATTTCCCTGTTGTTAGTCCCCTGATTTTCAAAACATAAAGCTTAAAATAGTAAATAAGCTCATTAATAGAAAATGGCTGTCAACAAAGGTTCCTTTTTTGGAGGCATTGAAAACTCTGGGTTATGTGCACTGTGTCCTTATAAGGTGTGGAGCTGTGCAGGGGTCAGGGCTCTCGACTAACTTTTCCCCCCATCCTCCCGAAATACAATCCAAGCCGTCCCGAAATGAATGTGGACCGTCCCGAATTAAAAAATGTTAGTTTTTCTACATTATCATTAGTTAAATTCATTCAAAGTGACCTTTAACATAAATAAAACATCATACAAATCATTAGATGATAATTCATCAACCTTTTTATTTGAGTAAATCATTCAATCACATAAACAAAGACAAAATATATTTAAACAAACACACAAACGAGAAAATTACTCTAATATTGAATCCAATCAAGTCCCATCCAATTATCAAAAAAATCCAACACTGTGTCCTGAAGACAGAACCCAGAGTAACCACTAACCAGGATGACAGTCTGTAACACAGTCAGGAGACCTTTACAAACGGCCCCGCCCCCTCGCACACAGACGGGAGAGAGAGATCTCGTCTGGATTGGAAAGCTCAAAAATACATCATAGACGCATGTTGTAGTCTTATTGCATATTAGAAACGGAGTTGGTGAAACTAAAACTGCGATATAATGTGTATGTAGCAATAATATATATGACATATATTTTTTAAATGTCTCCTGTACCGATAAAAAGTCTGATAACGTCGGAGCTTAACGTTACCACTGTCTTTAATAATTCCGGCCCGGGGCCCGTTTAATACCGGGGCTCGGTACCCATCCCTACATGGGGAGAGGCGCAGCATATTGCTAAGGACTAAATACGATGGAGGGTTCTCATCTCAGCCTTATTACTCATAGGGGATGAAGAGGAGTAAGTAAATAAAGAGGCCGGCGCTCCAGGGTCTGGTTCTGCTGTGCGTTTTTGTGATGTAACGGTAAAACATTTCAGAATTCCTCCACGGGATGCCATTGTACATCACTCAACCCGCGAAATACACACACTCAGTACATAGCTAGACCATAGAGAGCTAGACCCGCGAATTTGCGGACCAGGAATTCGCGGGCACAGCCAGCTGGGCGGCTGGCTGACAGCCAGAGGCACAGCAGTAGCTACATGTGTGTGTATTTCGAGCAACCTGATCCCACCAGAATGCGTGACTCCACCACGACTCCTTAACACCGCATGGTGGACTCACGACCTTTGTTACATTTACGTGTCGGCACCACGCAAACAACCCCAATGTAAAGTGAATGAGGCTCCTTTGTCGTGGTGCACACACGCATTTCTACAACGTCCCGCAGTGAGCTTTTATTCTATACAACGTTTTTTAAATCTACTTTATAGCTTGTAGTAACTCACGGGAGGCTTCTTTTATTTTATTTGTATTCATAATTATTTTTATTTTTCGTCAGAATGTAAAAATTACATTAGTTACGAATTTGTGTTCTCAAAAAACAGTGCATTGTGTGTAATGCAACTGTGATTTTTATTAAATTAGTTAGTTTTTAAGGAAGGCCAGAGCTTCAGCTGTGTCAAATAGATTGTTCCCTTTAGTTAACGTTATTTAAAAGATAATGATCATGTCCCCACGAGCGTCCATTCCCATTGGATAACGGAGAATTTTACACCCGGAAGTAAGTAGCCTATTCTCCTTACTGTCGATTGATTTTACAGTGATATCTGCACTACTCGTCGACTAAAAAACACCAGATTATCCTTGTTAATTACACAACATTGATTGGTTTGAATTGTGTACAATGCTTTTGTATTTTCCCCCTTCGATTCGGAGAAAACAAATATTTTTTTGCGGAGTTTTAGGATGGCCGAAGACACTACACTACCCAGAATCCTCAGCTATCGTTTGGGACTACACCATGTGCTTAGCTTGACAAACCCCGTGATCAGTCCTCAACCTCTGTGATTGGATGCGCGAAGTGTACTGTACACAGAGCGTCAAAAAGGACTTTGAAATGGAATGAAACCCATCGACGGCACACTTTTCAAAACAGGAATCGAACGTGTCCTACCCCCCCCTTAGGTCACAGGCTCCTCCAACAGTGCTACGCAATAACACAGATACACAGAAAAAATAGTGAAATAGTGCAATAAGAGTCTATATACAAGTGATTGGAATATGATATATTAGATAAATAATTTCTAAGTAGCAGCCAGATGAATGTTATTTCTAAATTCAGGTGTTTAATAATCGTGTAGCCTGTGGGATGAAGCTGTCTCTGTGTCTGGTGGTTTTAGTCCGGATGCTGCGGTACCGCCTGCCAGACTGCAGCAGACAGAAGAGTTTGTGGCTGGGGTGATGGGGTCTTTTATAATCCTGAGGGCTTTCTTTAAGGTTAACCTGGTATTTTTACTCCACTACATTTATTTTAGTTACTTTACAGATTTGGATTAATGATGTGAAATATAAACAACCCTTAAATCAGACTTTAGTTACACTTGAATGAAATTCAGTGAAGGTGATTGTCAAGTGCCAACAATCAGGAGAGATATTTGATAGTTGGTGCTTGAGAAGACTAAATATGTATCTGCAGATCCGTTTAAAGCATATTCATTACTCGTTATTCTCTAATAGTTCATTAAAGACTGTATATCATTGCTATTTTGCACATCCCTTTCAAGATTTCAAGATTTTCTAAGGTTTATTGACATATCATATACACAACAGTGTAGTTATGCAATGAATGAACAACTTGGGTCACAGGTTCCTCAACAGTGCATTACAAGACATCTATCAATGTGTGTATACTTCCACCATTACACTGTCGTATTCTGCACATTTCTTTAAATAAAGCCTTATTAGTTAGCACATCCTCCTATCAGGCACTAAACGGTTTTACTCTAGATATCATTTGAGTATCTTCTTGATATTTTCCATTCTATATTTATATAATTGACCTTCTACTTTCACACTATTTTGTATGTACTCTTAATATTTAAATGTTTTCATAAAATATAACACATTCAAAAGTGCAAAAATTAAAGACATTAAGAAAAAGGCATTTTAAACAGTCATTAAAAAGCAACACAATCTTCCTGCATTGCAATGACTCTAAACGTGTAATAACGTGCTTTAACCAGTAGGTGGTTTGGGTTAAAAGCATAGGTTAAAAGGCTGTCAAGTTTACAGTGTTAACAAAATAAAATATACTGCTGTTTCCGGTTTAGTTTACGACGAATATTATTTTGTTATTGTTTTGATATTTGTAACACAAAAGCGATGGAAAAAACCCATAGCAACAAAAAAAATATGGTCGTAACATGACCCAGTGGTCTAGTAGTTAATAAAAAACAATAATATCAAAACAAAATATTACTACTAACTTTATTGTGAAATTAAAACAGAACGGTAAAAGAATAGTTTCCGGTCTATTCTGATGCCCGATCTCTGTTGATAAATAAAGAACTACGACGGTTTGGCTGCATATTTAATGCAGCCAAACCATTTATTACAATGCATTCATGTGATGACTTTCAAAGAGTAAAGCAAGCACTGCTGAATAAAGTATGATTTTCTCTTTTACGAAACGTTTTTTTTTCATATGGAATGCAGTTGGAGGTCAACCAATCAAAGAGCTTGAGGACTGATCACGGGGTTTGTCAAGCTAAGCACATGGTGTAGTCCCAAACGATAGCTGAGGATTCTGGGTAGTGTAGTGTCTTCTGCCGTCCAAAAACTCCGCAAAAATATTTGTTTCTCCGAATCGAAGGGGGAAAATACAAAAGCATTGTACACAATTCAAACCAATCAATGTTGTGTAATTAACAAGGACAATTTGGTGTTTTTTAGTCGATGAGTAGTGCAGATATCACTGTAAAATCAATCGACAGTAAGGAGAATACTTACTTCCGGGTGTACAATTCTCCATTATCCAATGGGAATGGACGCTCGTAATACAATACAGGGGACATGATCATTATCTTTTAAATAACGTTAACTAAAGGGAACAATCTATTTGACACAGCTGAAGCTCTGGCCTTCTTTAAAAACTAACTAATTTAATAAAAATCACAGTTGCTTTACACACAATGCACTGTTTTTTGAGAACACAAATTCGTAACTAATGTAATTTTTACATTCTAACGAAAAATAAAAATAATTATGAATTAAAATAAAATAAAAGAAGCCTCCCGTGAGTTACTACAAGCTATAAAGTAGATTTAAAAAACGTTGTATAGAATAAAAGCTCACTGCGGGACGTTGTAGAAATGCGTGTGTGCACCACGACAAAGGAGCCTCATTCACTTCACATTGGGGTTGTTTGCGTGGTGCCGACACGTAAATGTAACAAAGTTCGTGACTCAACCACGCATTGTGGTGTTAAGGAGTCGTGGTGGAGTCACGCATTCTGGTGAGATCAGGTTGATTTCGAGGGTTGCTAAATGTTTTGTGCGTGTGTGTTTATGTTGACAAAGAGGTTTAATAACTGTGTGCTACACAAAACGTGCAGTCGGTTTCATGTTCATCGCCGTTTGTAGTAGAGTTAGCAGGGTATTTTTATTTTAACTCTCGTCCCAAAATTATTTTTTATCCTCCCCGACACTATTTTTTTCGACGACGGGACGTCCTTAAGCTCGAGCCCTGGCAGGGGTGTGGCGAGGTTTATCAGCTTGTGTTTTGGCTACTGGCAAACGCATCATACATCTGACTGAAAACACAAATGTGATGATAACCGGTTCCAACATTTCGATTCCAACGGTATCATTTAAAAATGTGAATTTCGGTTCCGCTTTTCGATGCCTGAGGAAATGTTTCTCGCCGCTCTCCGTAGCCTACTGTATGACTGCGGCGGGGCGGGAAATGTAGCGTTGTACCCAGCGGCGGACTGGCCATCGGGACGAATCCCGATGGGCCGGTACTGAAGTGGGCCGGTCGGACGATGTGGGCCGGCCGGTAACCGGCAGGGCTCGACATTAAATGGCCCGCTGGCCCGGAAGCACTATTTAGACACCAGGGCCAGCATAACGTACTTTCCACTTGCCCGCTCGGGCCACTAAAAATATTGCTTTAAAAAAATTGTCCTGTGGTATTGGTATTTTGACTAGCAATTTACTTAAATTGTTTCGTTTATCAACGCTACAACATAGCGTTCCGTGAGTCGGTTGTCGTTGTTGTTGTTGGGTGAAAAGCAAACAGCTGTTTGCTGCGGAGCGCAGCGGGATCAGGCTCCCGTGAGCGGGAGTGCGCTGCTTCACTACAGACTATCGTGCCACCTAACCATTCCCCAAATATTTTTAATACCAGCGGTAACCGGCCAAGCGCCGGGCAAAAAACAATCTTCAAATAAAAGAAAGTCACCGGAGGAGTTAAAGGAGAGTGACAGGGAGTATGAGAAGAAGAGGGAGAGAAAGTTTCAGCCAGCTTGATCGATGGAGTTGGCTGCAGTGACGCGTCCTAAAACCCTTTTATAATCTATCGATTAGATTTATGATTCGAAAATTATAAAAGTAGGGTAGACATGTGGAGATTATCCGGCTGAACAAAACGTGCATTTATCAAACGGGTTTGTTTTCCACAGACCTTATTTCCGGCTATTTTCCAAAACCCTTGTCGAGGGAACCATAGATATATATAAACACTAGATGGCTCATGGGAGATTTTCCAGCGTAGCTGACTGGCCGCCATCTTGCTACAGTCAACAGTTACTCTGATTCGCGTTATGGTAGCTGTTGTAAGGTGAGTGATCTGCACAAAAATACTCTTAACTCGCTGAAATCTTGACTGATTTACAAACGGTTTGGTTTATTATAAACATTATTAGCATGGCTATGATACAGGATGCTTGGACATGTTGAAATTGCAGCTTTTCTTTGTGTATGTGGTTGTATTTATTAGCTGGCTAATAACAAGAGGCTGTCAGTGAGACCTAGTATTACAAAGTTCACCCAGCAACTTTACACCAGTGGGAGAGGCAGAACTGCTCTTTCTTTTCAACACAACTTAAGTTACACATGATTTCTTCCAAGTGGTTTGGCTTGTTAAAAACAGCTTGCATTATGATACAGGAATTTGCTGGCTTTGTGTTTACAGAAGTACCTGAATATGCCGGACTTTTGTGCAGCCTACGGATGCTCCAATCGCCGCTGTCTGCAAACAAGAACCCGTGGGATCACCACATATGTTTATGTTTGCTCAGTCTAATAAACCCATAACATGGTTGTGAAAGAATACCAAAGCTGAGGCTGGACGATGATTGATTGTTAGTGTGCCATGTGTCACTGTGTGTCTTATTGGTTTTGTGGTATACAGTATTTTATTTTATTGTGTGCAAGACACATTTAAAACAAATAACCTTGAACCTTGAAGCCCCATCTCTCCCCACCTGCTCCTGCTTCCTACATCCCCTCCACACCACACCAAGTTGTTCTTCTTAATAATAATAATACATTTATGTTGGGGGGCCGCCTTTCATAACACCCAAGGACACCTTACAGGGGCATAGGGGCAATATAGGGAACAATTTAAACAGTGGATTTTGTGATATATCAGCCGGGGTGAGTCAAGACAAACCACAAATGGACTACAGAAGGACATATGGTACAGTTTATATTATTCTTGGTCTTTTTTCAATAACATATTTCAAAGGTTCTGGATTTGTTTACAAATCTAGAAACTAAATACAAAACTAGGATGATAAGATCTCATGTCAAAAATAATTGTGATAAATTAGACAGAACTGGCCTGTCTGTGAGCACATTTTATGTTGGTTTGGTTCTTCTGATAAAGGTGTGAATATCTAAATAATATACCAACATATGCTATTGTCATTAGTTGTGTCCCTGTTCTTCAAACTAAGGCATTGCTCAATTAACAACTCTTGGTTTACAGAGTGGTAACATGAGACCGATTTTTATATATAAAATATAAATGTATTTTAATTTTATAATTTATTTATAATTTATTTTAAATATTGACAATATAATAAAATAAATGGAAATATATACACCGGCAAATATTTAATATAAATACCTTGTGTGTGTGTGTGTGTGTATAGCTATTGCTTTATCTGATTAATGTTATTTTCATATGAAAGTCCATGATTATAAGTATGCAGTATCATAACTACATCTTTGATGTTTATAAAAAACCAAACCGTTTGAAAATCGGTTGAAAATTGAGCAAGCTATGGTTATTTAAATAGTAAACCATAATGTTATGAATGAGAGCACTGCCTGTAGCAAGATGGCGGCCAAGTGGCAACGTCGGTCTCCATTGGCCAGCAGCGCGGGTGAGCCATCTAGTGTTTATATATATCTATGGAGGGAACCAGCAGCTTACTTCCTGGTTTTAGGACGCGTCACTGGCTGCACCTCTCAATATGATGCCAATATAAACAAGGTCTTCTGTCGGCTCTGTAAATCAATGCAGACCTATGCTGACAAGTAAGTGAAGAGTAGATGATATAAAGAAATTGGCGAAATGTCCCAGCAGTTTAGGATAATGAAGGTTCTAATCAAATCAATTACATAGCCATTACATGTCTAACTCCTAATGACAGGAAGGCAGAAAGTGCATTATACAAATAATAATAATAATTTTTTATTATTTTTTTAACAATGACCACAATATCATTATTTTAATAAACCAAATATGAACAATTGAGGAAAATGAGGAAGAACTGATGATTAAAATGTTGTAGTACAAGTAGTAATGTAGTTAGTGCATACATTACTATTGCAACAAATGTGTTAATTTTTCTTCATTATTAGTCGATTTTTTTTTTTGGACGAATGCTCCGGGCCAGTGGTTACAATGGTGGGGCCAGTGATAATACAAGTCCACCGGCCCGGAGGTAGACATTATTTACCCTTAATGTCTACCGCTAGTAAATTGTCTACCCCCCCCCGTCCCCCGTCGACAATTTACTAGCGGTATTTACTTGCGGTACCGCGGTGGGCCGGTCGAGAGTCCTGGGCTGATTTGTAGTCCCAGTCCGCTCCTGGTTGTACCTACACTTCCTACAGTGTAACCTGAGACCCGTCTCTCCAATATGGTCTAGCTGCGGCCGCGGCCAGTACACGGCGGTACACGATGGTACACGACACGCCCACCTGACACGACACTACGGTGGCTGAGAGGCACCACCGTTAAAAGCGAATTGACGAGATTTACATCATACAGCCCATGTAGTATAAACATTGATTTTAATTTCTTACAGTAGGAGAGGTTTTGGGGTTTAGGTTTAGGAGGGAGGAAGGAAGATTAGGATTAGGTAAAAAGGTAGGGAGTGGTTAGGGTTAGGATGGGGGGAAGGGAAGGGTTAGATTGAAGGGAGGGAAGAGAACTGCTACCCGGGAACGTTCATACTGGGTAGTTTATTTAGTTTAAAAAAAAGTATCCAACGAGTTAGAGACCACAAAGGAAGTGTAGTACCGCCGTTTGGCCACAAGACTCCGGCGCACTCCTGGGGGCTTGGTTCAACCTCCACTGTCCGCGGCCTCAGCTAGACCCTTCTCAGCCACCGTAGTGTCGTGTCAGGTGGGCGTGTCGTGTACCATCGTGTACCGCCGTGTACTGGCCGCGGCCGCAGCTAGACCCTGTCACTACCCGATCCGTCCCCCTGCCCGATCGGTACTGCGCATGTGCGAGATGGTCCGCCATATTGGACAACTCCGGACGGCAACCCAAGATGGACACTTGACACAGTGGCTTTTAGCAAAGCTCAAAAAGGAAACTCAAGAGAGATGAGTTATTGTTATTACAACGTGACTTCACTATTATTTAACAACTCTTTTTATTGGGTTCTTTTATTTGGGGTTAAGTACATTGTCAGAATAAGTGAGAAATGGATTTAACTTTTGTTAGACAGCTATCATACTGAATACATATTTACTGTGAATGTATGCAAAAATGTATGGCATATGGCTGTCTAACAGAAGTTAAATTCATTTCTCAATTATTCTGACAATGTACTTAACCCCAAATAAAAGAACCCCATAAAAAGAGTTGTTAAATAATAGTGAAGTCACGTTGTAATAACAATAACTCATCTCTCTCGGTTTTTCTTTTTGAGCTTTGCTAAAAGCCACTGTGTCAAGTGTCCATCTTGGGTTGCCGTCCGGACTTCCGGACCATCTCGCACATGCGCAGTACCGATCGGGCAGGGGGACGGATCGGGTAGTGACAGACATAGACATATAAAGAGTAGACGCCGCATCGACCGCTGCTGCCTATTGGCGCTGACGAGCCGTGGGGCCGCCATCTTGGACCGGTCACCCGCTCCACTCAGTGTAATCTGTCTGGCAGGCGCAATGAAGTGTCAGCGCATTTTATCAATCATAACTCGCTGAATACAAAACTGATTTTCACGGGGGGGGGGTTTCTGCAAACGTCATATATGTAGGCATGATACCGGACACATGATTCGGCGTATTTTAATATTCATAGTAGGCTTAACAGCAATAGAATATTCTGGTATTTGATAGCCTATGTTATGTATGATAGGTATTTTGCAAAAGACACACGATATATAATATATACACACACACATAAAAAAACACTAATGGTCTATATATGATAGAGAAGCATATTGTGTAGGCTTATACTCAGCTATTTTAATAAGTTGAAAAATGAAGAAACAATAATACATTATACATAGACAGAAGTTATATATCAGTAAAAATGAATATCTATGTCATAAAAAATGAAAATGTACTTCTACATCTATATAAAAAATGTAAATGTTCAAGTTAAACACAAGAACATGACACCACCCCGCCCAAACCATATTTACACAAAGTTGCTCATGACACCCGAATGCCCCGTGCATGTGGCTCCTCCAAAGCATGACTGAGAACCTCTTTCTCATATCTTTGTCTTTGGGAAACCATCAAAATAAAAACGGGAGATTTGAGAGTCAACACAAAAACATTTTAAGAAGGAGGTCAAGCTTATTTTCTTCCTTCTTCTTCCTAGATAGATTAGATTAGATTTTAGATTTAAATTAGGACCCTTTGTGTTTCAGGTGACAAAGACTTCGTCAGGTAATATGCAATGGGAGCCTTCCAATGTTCGTGTAGGCCAACCACCATGAACACAAGAGCCTCAGTAGCAGCATCGGTCTCATTGTTTCCATCACCAATGTCTACAAAAGCAGACATTGACTGGTTATGTGGATTATATTGCACATGTTTTCTGATGGCCATGTCATCCAACATGAGTGAAACACATCCATGTTTAGCCTGGTCTTCCTGGCATCTTCTCTCCAGCATATCCAGCATCATCTTGTTCAGACCAGGCTTGCCATCCACCGAACACAGCCACCTGTAAAAAAATTAAGTAGCTATTTAACGTACTTGCAACCGTAATTTCCAAAAATTAAATTGAACAACATTAAGACTACCTTTTTGTTGTAGTCTCTCTGAGGTATTTGTATGCCTTTGGACCATGTAGATGGAGTGTGAGGGCACATTCTCTGTGGTCCTTGGAGTACTCATGGCCCTGCTTTGCCTTCAAGTCTATTTGAAGATCTGAAATTGTATGAGAAAAAATTAATAAGTCCCCTTCATATAATAACAAAGGAGTTTAATAAAGAGTGTAAGAGTAAGATGTACATGAATTTCAAAGTGCTAATTTCATTTTACCTGAGTAGAAATCAAGCCTCTTTGAGTTCTTCATTAATGAGGTTCTTTTCCCTCAAAGCCCCCAAAAGAGTCCTCACTGTGGTCTCTGCCCTATTTTCTCTAGCCATGGCATTCTTCCTCTCTCGCTCGAGACTCTCCACTCTTGCTAAAGCTTCATTGAGTCTGGCCTTAAGAGCAGTAGGAGAAGCAGGCGAGACATAGCTATGATCCTAGAAAGAGGGATGAACATGGTTTGAGTGATGTTTCACTTCACACACAACACTTTGACACAACTAGAGTATGGCCCACATTATTTCTTATAGTCATCACCTGTCAAAGCCACTGCCAGCATCATGCGTGTGTGTGTGTGTGTGTGTGTGTGTGTGTGTGTGTGTGTGTGTGTGTGTGTGTGTGTGTGTGTGTGTGTGTGTGTGTGTGTGTGTGTGTGTGTGTGTGTGTGTGTGTGTGTGTGCGCGTGTGTGAGTGTGCCAGGAATGCATGTTCAACATGTCTTCAATTGTGTGTGTATGTGTTTATTTGTGAGTGTGTTTAATATGAGTGGCAGCAAACAAGAGATTTTACTTTGTCTAGGACCATTATGATATGATGTTGAAAATAGAAATACTCACATCATTAGGCTGAGGTTGTGAGTGTGAGGTTGAAGCTTCTGGGTCGTCCTGAGGGGCCACAGACAGGCTCTCTTCAGCTTTTCTGGAAGGAGACGTAGTCCTGCCCTTTTCTGGCTAAAATGAAAAAGCAGAATACTACACACACACACACACACACACACACACACACACACACACACACACACACACACACACACACACACACACACACACACACACACACACACACACACACACGTATGTCACCCTGCCCTGTTATTGATAATAGAATATTTACATGTATGAATGCTAATAACCGTATGATGATACACCTACTCTTTGGAGGTGAACCGGGAAGCTGAAGATGGAGGGAATAACACCATCTCTGAGTCGGACAATCTGTCCTGTCAAACTCGTCCTGCTTACAATGCTCACTGCAAATCACGGATGACTCGCTTGCAGTGAACCCTTCCCTCCTCAAAGCAACTTCCCACTTCTTTCTCATATCTTTGTCTTTGGGAAACCTTCAAAATAAAAACGGGAGATTTGAGTCAACACAAACACATTTTAAGAAGGAGGTCAAGCTTATTTTCTTCCTTCTTCTTCCTAGATAGATTAGATTAGATTTTACTTTATTCATCCCACAACGTGGAAATTCACTTGTTACAGCAGCGATTTATAAAGTCTCAGTTGGCCATGAACATAATGTTTGCTGGCTACGATTTCGCTGGCGGACATCAATACAGTACAATAATATTATATTTACAAAATACAACCAATTATAATGTTGAATCTTACTTGTGAAAAGTAATCCCCCGACCCCTGTTCGCAATCGTCCGCCGATTTGCACAGCAATATGCTGCACAGTGCTCTGGCATCTTGAAACCTCTGCTGTCTATGGGTAGAATGTCTGTACAATATGGGTAGGATGACCGGTCCAAGATGGCGGCCGTATTTCTTGCGCCCCAGCAGCCAATGCGGCGTCTACTCTTTATATGTCTATGGTGACAGACCCTTCTCCGTCGCACTGGCGTTATAGATGTTCGCCTAGGGCGCCAGATCTGTGGAGGCGCTGCGCTGACAGCTCTGGGAGGGAAAACAAATGTGTTGAACGTTGGGGCTCATCCTAATTGTCGGCCTTGATGTAACAACATCCATAATTAAGTAAATGTAACACCCTTTTCACCCCGGTTACAAGTTTCATTCGCCCTGTACAATGGGCGCTGCAAGTGATTAAAATGGGGGATGTTGGCTTATCTGGCGCCCGCAGCTCACAGCCAAGGTGCGAGTGAGCGAGGGAGAAAGGGAGGGTGCACTGGAACCGGCGCTGTTGTTATTAGCATCTGGTGCTAGCTGCTCTAACGGAAGAAGAAGATGTTTCTACAATGATGTGGAGGGAGAGTCCTCTCCAGTCAGACTGAGAGGCTGATAACTACAGCTCAGTGAGGTAAAGGACTCTGAGTGTTTAGATAGTTCACTTTAGTCTAAGTTATCTCAGTGGGTCTCAAACGGTTTGATCACAATTTATGTAAACGCATATTTTCAAGGCACTCCTTTATAATTATTGGGATAAAACAGGTTTGAAATCATTCCAATGTATACTATAGGACAGTGAACCAGACATATCGTTTTAAACTGGAGAGATAAAAAAATATGCATACATACCTCTATGATACATACATATCTCTTTCATAGGAACTGAAAGCAAAACAGAAAATCTTCTCTTACACTACAAATTCAAACTAAAATGGATTCTTACACCCTGGAGATGCATGTTGAATTTGTTTTCAATAAGATTTACAGCCTTTACTCAGTGGTGAAAGTGTGCCGGTCCTACCCGGTCCTTAGTACCGGTAAGAGATTTCCAGGCGGTCCGGAGGACCAGGAAGAATTGACAGCTCCACCCATGGAATTTATACTACGAAGGGAAGATATTTTGGTTTGGATTACTGGTCTGGGGGAAGCTCGCGAGTGTGTGTATACGTGTGTGTGTGTTTGTGTATGTTTGCGTTTGTGCGTTTTGTGTTTGTTTCCCGGGGAAAACACTCACGAGAAACACCGGCTGTTGTTAAGCCTGCAGTGAAGTTAAATTACTCCGTTCTCCGCTTGTAATTATGCCGTAACAAGCTTCAAAGTTGTATTTATCACCTGAATTTGCCGAAACAAGTTTAATATTCTGAAAGCCAAGACTTTGTTTAATTGAAATCAGATGAAAACAAACTGTCACGGACCCTGCCGTGTTATCTATGATTACTATACACCTTACATTCATAATGTCAGCCGGAGGGAGGGGGGGCGGCGCTGTGGAAGAGCAGATTGCGATTTACAAGCTTCAAAAATGTATTTATCGTGTGATTTTGGAAATAAAAGTTTCATATTCTGAAAGCCAAGACTTTGTTTGTTTAAAATCAAATAAAACACCCGAACCCCGAAAAAATAGTTTTTTACGCAAATCCACATTTATTTTGAAATGAGCCGTTGAGACTTCCGACTAATTTCGATAGAGCGGGTATTTGCTTTTTCACACTTGATCAGAACAGCGGGAGGAGAAAGGAATAGAGTGACTGAATGACATCTAGAAAATTAGGCTACGTGGTAATTAAAGCAAAAATGCAAACGACGATTCTTCAGATGTTTAAGAGAAAGGAGAGAGATGAAGAAACTCAGAATGTGCTTAAAATTAGAAAAACAACGCCCACAGATGACACAGGTGATGATGCTTATTTAGCCCAGAGAATGAACCTGGCCATGATGTATAATAAGTTAGCTAACTAGCAAACTGTATATCTTAAATATAAACATTACATATTTTTGCTTTGATATCTTCTATTTTAATCTGCACATTGTTGCATACATTTTGAGACATTTTATTTTATTAGTATTTTAATTTATGTAACCAATATTCTGAAAATTCTAAGAAAGACAGAGACTTGTACATTTTTGACTGTCTGCTGAATTTAGTTATACATTTGTATTCTAATTTATAACAGTTGAGGCCCAGAGGGAGGAAGAGGAGACTCAGCCAGAAGAAGTGGCAGCAGGTCCCTCAGAAGCCACCACAGGTGATGCTAGCCCTACTGCATACCCTTCTATATGGAAAGAAGAACAATATGAACAGTTCAAACAGAAAAATGAATGGATGTATGCTCACAATGGAAGGCTAGGCTGTACCCCATGCCATGATGTGAAAGATCTAGGTGTCATGGCATCCCGTGGTGTTAATATTGCTATTCAGTGGGCTGATGGAAAGATAATCCCAGCTGGTCAATCAAGGGATGTCCAGCTTTCATCACTGCGCAAAAAAATCCGTGAGCACAAGAACTCTGCAGCACATAATGAAGCAGTCAAGATTCTTCAGACAGCAAAGAAAGATATTCTTCTGAACATGAACGTGAGTAGTCAGGAGTCTTTGTTTGAGTCTACTGCCAAGGTATTCATGACAGCCTATTATGTGGCCAAGAACAACAAGCCTTTCACAGACTTTGAGAGTCTGATTGACCTGCAGCATGCACATTCTGCTGATTTAGGGCGTGTTTTGCATAGCAAAACTGTCTGTGTTGACATAATTGAGCATGTGTCATCACAGATGAAAAAGGAACTTCTAAAAAACATAATAGAGACCAAGAGCAAAATCACAGTATTGGCTGATGAGTCAACCAGTGTTGGACACAAATCAACACTAATTGTGTTCCTGAAGGCTAGTGTTGATGGAGACATGGAGCCCATTGCCTTTCCATTGGACCTGGTTGAGCTGGATAGTATGTCTGCTGCTCATATCAAGGAACAGATTATGGGTTGCTTGCTTAAAAATTGCTTCACTGTTGAGTTGCTGAGAGAAATCCTCATTGGATGTTGCAGTGATGGGGCCAGTGTCATGCTGGGAGTGAAGTCAGGTGTTGGGAAGTTGCTCCAGGATGACTTGCAGGCATCATACTATGGCACTGCCTTAATCACAGACTGGAGCTTGCTGTTGACCAGGCACTGGATGTGACAGGGGGAACAAAGGACTTCCAGGCATTCATGGACAGCCTATATTCATTATATAGCCAGTTTGTGTTCAGGGATTCATGAAGCTGGGGACGGGAGGAGAACAATATGAACCAATGAAGGTTGGGGTAGCATTATAGTACCTGCAAGAAATTCAAACCACTTTCACCCCTGCCTTTACTACTATAAGTGTTACAGTGGCCTATTTCTCTGATAAACCAATAATCCAAAACAAATATGTCCCTTCGCACCAAAAGTCCATTGTTCCAACTGTTACCCTAAAACCAAAAAACCCTGTTCCAAATGCCAATGCAATGGAAATAAACACTGGTGCCTGCTAAAAACTGAATAAATGTCTAGTTATGTAGAATACGTGAGCAGACAGCATTATTATTTTGTCACTGGCCAAGGCATGACCCGCCCAACTCTGTCTCTGATTGGCTTGTAGCCTACTGGTTGGTTGGTTGGTTTAGTTATCCCTTGTATCTATGATAAATATAAGTCCAAAACTCCCTCTTCTCTGTTCTCCACCATCTTCTGAGAATAGTGAACCAAAGCCGTCAATGCGCCTCAAATCTTAAACTTTGACTTTTGTGATTGTTTTGAATGAGAGCCCCCTAGTGGCAGGAAACCACATATTGCACCTTTAAAAGACTGAAAGTAACTCCCAACAGCACAGACATGAAGACTAATAAAGAGGATTTCCCGAGCCTGTTTTTCAGGTTTCAGGCTTGAAAATGACATTCCCAGAACAAATGACCATATCTTCCCTTCTAAAAGGGTTAAATTAATAATCTTTTTTCTCAAAGTAATGATAAACCTGTGAGTTGGATGTAGAAAAATCAGAATAGATATAGATGTTTTTTATGTTTTTATTTTAAAGAAAATTCAGATTGAACTGTAAATTATAGTATCCGTCCAAAAGATATTTTGTACTTATAGTGAAAAAACTAACCTTGGATGATGGGTTAGTAGACTAAAAGTACAACATATAATAAGTACCCTGTATCAAGATTGATGCAAAACAAGTGATATTTGACCTTTTTAGACAGTGTGCAACTCAATTCTGACAGGAAAGCAACTGGAGACTTCTAGAATTGTGTGAGTAACATTCTGTTTTTAGACTTCTCTGTTTCAGTGTGTGTACTCTGTATCAATGCTCTGTAGTTGATCTGACTGAACTAATAAAGGGCTGGCTTATCTAAAGCCAGTTGAGTAGCACTTGAAATGTTTTTGCTCTATGAAGCCTGATGTACTTATATGATTCTGTTTTCTTCAAGTTTGTATTTTGTTGGTCGAACGCACTTATTGTAAGTCGCTTTGGATAAAAGCGTCAGCTAAATGCAATGTAATGTAATATAGCAAAACAAAAAAACTCTTCTGGGGCCATTTGGTTGGATTTTCCATATCTCTGGCCCCCCTTGCTGGATTTTGAGATGTGACATCTCTTTCTGACCGTCAGAGCCAATGGAATCGAGGGAAACTCACACATAGTCCTTATTTGGTAATGTGTGTGTGTTAGACTGCCGCATAGCCAATACCGGAAGCAGCAGCCACTCTGGTGGCTACCATTAGCAGCTAACTTTTGCTCTGTGATTTTTACATAAAAATGGAATTATGGATTATAAATGAAATCATTTTTTTTATACAGAGACGTTAAAAACCTATGGATTAACCGATTCAGCCTCGTTTTTTCTCGTTTTAATGCCATTGAACACATCTTTTGATCAGATTGACAGCTACGGTGAGACGATCTCCCTAGAAGCTCCGTAAAGGTACGTGTTGTGATGTCTGTGTTTGCTTCACCTGTCGCGAGTTCGGATCACTCAGTGATGATACTATATACCTAAATAATCTGTGGAACCTCAGCTTTAATCGGATATCTTGTATGTGCAGCTACGATAAGTAATAAGGGTACAATAAGGGGTCATTTAGATGCTTCTTATGAGACTTGTCTTTTGTTTTGGTAAAAATGGTTTGTATCGTCAGTTAGCTGAGATTATTTCCGTTAATCTGGTATACACATTAATAGGTTCTTAAATATTAAGATCCCCTGAGACACAGTGTCGTGAAAACAAACAAACAGGGGTTTAACCATAGACTGTATATATAAATGGACGTAGTGTCCGTGACGTCACCCATAGGATTCTGCAGAGTTGCAGAGAAGCCCTTAGTAGACGGAGTCGGCCACTAACGGCTTGATAGCGACGTCAGAGTTCAACTCCCGCCTGCTCCAGCCTGATCCAAATAAGGGCAAAGAGGCGGAGCAGAGGCGGGACCTGCTGCCTCCGAACTGGAAGTAAACAGAGCTAGCTCAGGCTAAGAAGCTAAGCTAACATGAAATACATGCATACCAAGTTACTGCTAACAGTGTAGTTCCCCTATATAAACGTTACATTCATAATCAAATGAGACAATCTGCAAGAGAATTAGCTATATGTTGTTATTCTTAATGCTTGTCATTCACACGTTAAGAAAAGATGTACCGATACATAGCAGAACAATTGTGGCGATGTTCAGCTTAATAAGCCTTATTCAAAATAATTTATTTAGCTAATACTACAGCAGGCGAACCAAGTCTGCGTTTCGCTGCATTCCTTGATCTCCAGTTATAACGACGGACTCCACCGCCCGGACCTAACGGAGCCGCAGTGGGCTAGCTCCGGGACGCCGGCTGGAGCTAGCCCCCTGCGGCTCCGTTAGCTCCAGCGGCCACCACTGGGATAATTGGGTCCCCTATTAACATTTGCTCCCGTTTAGCATTATGGGCGTCATAGCCTATACAAGTCTTACCCAAGGCTGAATCATAAACTAAAATGTATATGTATGTATAAAGGGTTACGTCCTTAGCTGGCTAATAAGTAACAAGCTAAGCTACCAAGCACACAAACACCTGCGAACGGGGTTAACATGTATAATATTATCATTTTAGACTTCTTGGAAGTTCTGTTAGTACATTCAAGCGCACAGCACGACATTTTAATTGTCTGGTATTAATAACAATATTCCCTAAAAGGCACAATCACCACGCACACGGCTAAAGCTAAAGGGTCAAGTACAGTACTATGACTAACTAACGTTGTAGCCTAGCAGAGTGGACAAGTTGCTGACAGTGAGGCATGTACATGTCCATCAAAGTGACCACGCCCTAATTTATGCAAAAACTTTAAGACCTAATATAAATAAAAGGGTTGTGTTAGAAAACAATTCACTCACAGATTCATAATCATGAAGGTGGAATGTAACGATATCGATAATAATATTTATTGCATCCATGGGTAGAAACATGTTTTTTTCTGCTGTAAAGTTGGGCATTTTAACATGCATCCACTTTCTGCAGTCAGTCCCTAGCGGCCCATGTATGAACTGCAGTGTGTGGCACTTCCGTATTGGCGTCCCGGCTGTTCCCCAGAGTTTGCCGCTTGGGTTTAACAGATTGGGTTTATATCACATCGTAATGAAATGGAAGCCATTTGAAAGCACATCAATAATGAACACAAGTATTTGTACAAATATGCAAACATGACATACTAGCATACAAGCACATACATGTCAAATAATGATTTGACCAGTGGCGAGGCATGACTTTTATACCTAGGCCCTCTGACCATGGATAATAAGAACTGGATACAGCGTGGGAGGCGGGGTCTCTCTTCTTTCCTCTGAGAGCTGCTCATTGGCGCAGGAAGACAAAATGGCCCAACTTTTGAGAGAGCGAAACGGCACAGATTACCCGTCATGCCTGGCTGTCAGAGCAGAAGAACAGTCTATGAGAAGAACCCTTATGTGCAGTCACAGAGCATGCGCCCCTTAAGCCCCGCCCCCGAGCTCCCACTCTCGGCTCAGTAGAATTAATGGAGAGAAAAATAAATCTAGATTTGGCTTTTAGTGCATTTTACAACTTTAAGCGCTGAATGATTCTAATAATGGCTATAAAATAGTTCATACTGGGTTGTTAATTTCATTAAAAAAAAAATATTCACCGATTTACAGACGTCTCTTTCCCCATGTTAGTCAATGAGAAAAAGTTGTTTTGGGCCGGGTGACGTCACGGACTGATACGAAAATTGCAGTACCGCCGTTTGGACACAACAAATATTGGCACAGAGTGCGGCGCACTTCCTGGGGGCTTGCCTCTGAACCCCCCCCTTCCCCCTTATTACGTCACAGCGTATACTTCAGCGGAATATCAAAACAACGGCCCGGGGTGCAAAACGCATCAATGAAAGCGACCCTCTACCACACAAAATAACACCTGTAAATAACCCAATTTGTGTTCTTTGAAATTGAAAAGGATATTGCATTGTGTTTGTTACTTTCGTTGCAGTTGTATATATGTCTTAAGTGTAATTTGGCTTGGCTTCCTATTTTGTATGGACATGCTTTTATTTTGAAGGCGAGTTTACGCTGTTGACAGGAAGTTGTTGTTGCTATGGAAACAAGAAAAGCTTCACAGCGGGCGGAACTTGTCATAAAGTCTGCGATAATAAAACCCACCCATTTAGAGGGAAGATATGATTTGTCAATTGTACTGTCATTTGACATTACTCTCTCATTCAGTTACTATAGCTGGCCCTCTGTGAATGTACAGCTGGACCGCCAATCAGCTCCTATCTTCACAGTAACGAGCTTCTTTCATTTAACCCTTCACATTAAAACAGAAACTGAATAGGCAGATTCGAAGGATTTATTTTTTTGGAAATGTTATTTTAAATACAATTAAATCAAGTTATTTTGGAAAAACTAATGAAAAATATAACTAAACAAATATATATATTTTAAATATATTAAAGAAAATATGTATTTTTGTAATGTTTTTAAATATTATTTTGTAGTATATATATAATATCTTAGGCCCTCTGACGGCTCGCCACTGGATTTGACATTTAAAGTCCTATTGACATACAGTCCTGACCAGAGGTCGCGTTAACCGAATATTTTCCGTCAATGACGAATATTTTCTAACAATGATGGAAAAATCTGAAAGCAGTCCGTCATTTTGACAGATTAGAACACAACTCGGAACAGCGCCAAAATGCCCATCAGCGGCCCACATTATATTACATCCTTAGTGGCCAGGTAAACTGAGGGCGATCTACTGTACTGTAGTCTGTAACTATTATTTAGTCATTCACACCCCTGTCCAGTTGGTGGCGAGTGTGTGTATATTAAGTAGCTATTGTCTAGTCTAGTTTTGACCTCGTTGATTACCTCGTTGTTTAACCGGCTTTAGCAGTCTCAAAATGTTACGGCAGCTGATCGTCCGAAGCTTTTTTAATAAGCCCAGTAAATGGTGTGGATAAACGAGGTGAAAAGAGGGATTGATGCGGTGGAGGATGAAGGACAAGCCAGTAAGACTAAAACTGACAACGTTCAGCCAGCGGCAGAGGGGCAAGCAAGTGGCAAGGAGTTCAAGCGGGAGTACCGGGTGCAGTGGGAGCAAGAGTTTGAGTGGCTGAGGAGGGAAGATGGCAAAATGTTCTGCGACATCTGTAGAAAAGCTAAGATGAGTAATAGATTTGTCCGAGGGTGCACAGCGATGCAGAAATCAGCGTTCAGGCTAGGCTACAGCAGGTCAATTGAGTTGTTCTTGTACATTTTTTGTTCATATTTTGATTGTAATTGTCTCATTTAAAACAATGGCATTGTTCATATTTGCCTGTTTAGGCACAATGGTCGTGGTGTTTTTAGCGGCCTCTGCCCCCCTCTGCTGTGCTGTCAGTGCAGCAACAAATAAATCATTCATGTTCGTGTTGATATGAAAAGTGACCACACGGTCGGTGTCTCTGTTCATCTTTTTGTTTCTCCATGCCCTTAAAACATGAATGAATGAACATTTGCTGCTCAGTACCCGAACATAAATATTAAATAGGTCTCATCTCATCATTAAAACATGAAAAATAAAATGACGGATAATTATGGATTATGACGGAAATGTTACGATCCTGTCCGTCAAAATTACGGACAACGAAAAAGTCTAACGCAGCCACTGGTCCTGACCAATGAGCGCATGAAGGGACCAAAGTTAACGTTTAACTCATTTTCAGTGTGTAAGTGGGTCTTTCAGTTTCCTCTCTTTATATCTGTTATTTTCACACATTTACCTAGTCTCCCTAGACTTTTCTTAACTTCTATTCCTTTTTTTAAGGTCTCTCTTCTTCCCACTTCAATCCTCTCTCACTCTCCTATTCTCCATTCCCCTTTTCTTACAGTTCTCTTTTCTCCTCCCTTTCTTGTGGTCCCTTTTCCTCTGCCTTACTTCTGCTCTTCTCTCATTCATTTCCTCTTTTCTAAACATTGTTTTTCCATTTTTCTTATCTTCTCTTAACGTTTCATCTGTCCTCTTCCCCTTTTGCATTACTTCTTTTCCTTTATGTTTTTAACTGTTTATTACACTTCTCCTTTCTTTACAGTCTATCGTTAGTTTAGTGTGATTGTAACCAAAACATTTATTGCACAGAACAATACAATCTTTACGATATAAAGAAACAGTCTTGGCCATCGCCTCCCTCCATCAGTCTCTACTTTATTTCTGCCTCTGTTTAACCGTATGTGTGTGTCTGGTCGTGTCTCTGGTCACAGCCACTGCCTCCTTTCTCCATCGTGCTGCTGAGCAGAGCAGCTGAATAAGCTCATTGTCAGCTTGTGGAGAGTGCAGGTGCACCTCTTCTTTTTCACCTCCGACCCTCGGCCCTCGACCCCACAAAGCCCTTTGTGAACTCTATTTACTGGCGACTCCAATGAAACTGCAGTCCATTACCAACATCTCCTCTCTCCCTTTCTCTCACTATTTTCTACTCCTCTTAAGAAACCAATTAGCGACAATACAAGTAGGTTAGACTCTCTATTCAGAGTGGGCATTGTTGAACACAATACCAGGAAGCATTGTGAACTAACAATTAGTGGCAATGGGGCAGTGTAGAGTGTCACTGACATTGTTGGGAGTTGCACAAGGCTGGGTTTGTTCCCAAAGAGGGAATTGGGTGGAGGAAAAGAGCGGAGGGGTTCCCAGGTGCTGAATTAGCCCAAACTCGGCCCATGTGTCCCGGTCACACAAGACGCTTATCAGCGGCAGGGCTCAGGATACAGGAATGTGTCCCCATGAGGGTGTGTTGCTTTCTATGGGTCTATATATTTATGTTAGAGGTAACACTACCTGGATGGGATTTTGTGTGCATGCATGCATTCTTGTATTTATGTTTAAATGATCTAAAGTGTGTGATTGGCGTCGGGTTACTTGGTTATATGTTTTTCCGTTCTTCTATTTTGTTGTTGTGTGTAGAAATGCAGTTTATCGGGCTTTGTGTGCAGGTATTTGAGCTCTCAGAAAAAGTTGATGGGTCTCTGGGTCTTCCCTTGACCCGCTGGCCTCGTGTTAGAGACCCCGACCCCTTAAGTAAAGCTAATGCTAACAGTGGGATAGCCGCCACGTGAAGGGTTGGCCCCCGCTGCCGCAAAGAGGTTTCACCCGGCTGGTGACTCCATGCTAGAAGGTCACGACCAGGAGGTCAAGGGTTCAGCCATCATTGTTATCCTGCCCCCACGCCTTCAACCACACACCCCCCCCCCCCCGCTGCAGCATGACATCATAGAACACACAGCCAAGGAGTCTGGAGGAGGAGGGCCGGGCCGACAGCGTGGAGACAGAGCTGCTGACAGCTGACACCGGCTGGGCTCGGCCTGAATACGCGCCTCTGTTCAGTAATGAGAAAAGTAAGACAACTGCGAGATTTCATCAGTGCTGTCTGACACAATTAGCTGTTCCACATAAAAACTACAAGGTGGATGCTCAGCAGAGGTCAGAGCGAGATGAGCTTTAATCCAGTAGTCTTGTATAACACTTTGTGAGACAAATTAGCCGTTCCAGTAACACATCTGGTAATTATCATGGTGATCCTCAGCAAGCTCAATGCTCCAGAGCAGCTGACAGCAGAATAAGGGCACACTCACGCCTGTAGTTTGTTTTCTTTGATCTGAATCACGCCGGAGGCCCGTCTCACAAGGCAGGATTATTAAGTTAGCTGGGGAAATAGACTGAGTGAAGCCCAGAGGAGCTATTTTTACTTCAGAAGACTTGATTTAGAGTCTGAGGGGGTTTCTAAATGATCCTCATAATCTAGTAATAGTAAATCTAGTCAACCTAAATGTAGTTATGCTAAATGTGGGATATAGGCCATGGTTTAAACTGCCTCTTTACATTCCGAGTCATGCAGACTCACAATCCCTTTATTATTTTGGTAACCCATCAACTTTTAGGATCTAAAGGGGAAATCTAAGCAATTAACTGTTCTAAGCTTTCATTGGATATTCCTTCATGGTTAAACAAGGAGACACCTAATGAGCGTGAGTATCAGTTCCGACTGTACCTTGAATTTTCCTGTTCATCCTAATTCAACACACACACCCATCGAAGTAGTTCATCCGAAAGATGATTGCAACAGATGTTTCCAGGTGATCTTTGTACATTTCTTTGGTGCAGACTATGGTTCAGCTCAAAAGCACTGCATTTTAAACTGAGCTTGAATTTCTGCAACCGAAATTGACATAAAGTCATCTTAAAGATAAGAAAGAGAACATGTGCCTAGGGAAAGTACGGAAAGCTAGCATCAAATGCTAAGGAAATATCCATTGTCTACATGTCCTTGATGATTTGGATTTATTATTATTAAATCCAAATTCAGGCACTTAAAGACTTTATTTATTTAGGCATTTTCTTGTAAGCTGCTTGTGATTGGATATAATTTAACATTTTACAACTTTGGCTTCTCTTGTGGAATCAAAAATAGATGCATACACATTTGTTAATTTTTGTACATGTAAGGATAGTTTAAGAATCGGTACTCAAGTATCGTATCTGACCTAGAACTGTCATTTTTCAACCCCAGCCCTAATGCAAGCATCAGACTACCCATATGCTTTTTTCTCTTGCCTTCTGTGCTCTATTGGTCAACGGACATAATTCCTACACATGACACACACTCACGTTATAATGATTTGAGAGGGAGACAGTCAGACAATGGAGGCCTCTGGGGGCAATCAGATGCCTTTAGTCCCTTCATTTCCCTCTGCGTTACCCAGGGCAACCCCTGGTTGAATTTGAGGGGTGTGACAGGAGAGATGTGGGGCAATGAGCACAGATACTGGAGGCTCTGGTGCCCATTGTGTAGCCATCCCACACAGCCCGGTTCTATTTCTGTCTGCACTCTCATTTTCTTTCTCACTCTACTCAGAGTTAATTTGTTTACTCAGTTTCTTTAATTAATCAGTTAATTGATTTGTTGTTCCCGACTTTCCCGGCCCCCTATTTTTAGGCTCAGCATTCTTTCATTGACAGCAGATGGAACGAAATCTGGGTCATTGCATGCAAACAATTTATGCTGTAGCAAAAACTGAATGAGAATACTGATAAAAACTAAACTATCTTGCGACTCTGGTCTCTTTTTCATAGCATTTTTCGTCATTTATGTTATCGGTTATAATATATATTTGCATTTGTAGTAACTAGGAACACACTTTAATGGAAAGCAAAACTGAAAGTGAGTGCACCTGAAAAAAAAGAAAGTGCAGGACTCCAGTAAGTTTGGTGTTAATAGATTAATATACCCATTGGCTTTGCTACTTCAAATTAACATGACTTTTTCTAACAGCTGTAGACTGCTTTGAATTTTAATACCAAAACAATGAGCTGAAAGACTGTAAAATGCTCTTTAGCTCTGACTTGATGATAATGATCTTCCTATCCGTCACCACAAGCAACACCTTTCACATAACACAAAGTAGGCTTTTGTTGATAAACATTTATGTTTTATTGAAGCAGCCGTGGGAAGCCACCATTTTAAGATGCGTCCCCAAACTCGACTGTGCAGCTGAACGCACCCTGAATCAGCAAAAGTGAGTCATCGCATTTAATTAGTGATGCAATACCATGAGAGCCAACACACACACACACACACACACACACACACACACACACACACACACACACACACACACACACACACACACACACACACACACATAATCCCTCCCTCATTAGGTGTATTGTGGGGATGCTGATGTAATGCAAGTTAATCTGTTGGCCTCTGGTTGGCTCGGTGGCCCAGCGGGAGCTCTTTGTGTGGGACATTACCCCTGCCCCGCCCCCTGGAGACAGGTTCATTAAGATTGACTGATACCCAAGTACCCAGGCCTTTTGTGCATGAGTGTGTGTGTTTGTGTGTGAACCGGTATGTCTCAGTTAGTTATACCAGAAACAATGCAATGAAGAGACTGGGCGTAAAGGCACTGCTTTCTCAGTATGTGCCTGAGAGCACGTAGGCCAGAAATCTTGATTGGCGTGCAAGAGTGTGTGTGTGTGTGTGTGTGTGTGTGTGTGTGCGAGCATGCGTGTGTGTGAGAACTTTCTGAAAGTGTGCCACACTCTATCTATGTGAGATTCCGCAGCGCGTTAGAAACCATTTGTGTGGTTTATATCCTGCTGCTGTTGGAAGGGTCAAACAAAAATCAGTTTCACTATGATGTAGAGCATTGACCATTAACTGGTGGCCCGCGGGCCACATCCGGCCCGCGGGACATTATTATCCGGCCTGCACGGTGGGGGTGTCTGCGGCATTGGCGGAGTGATTAGTCTGTCCGCCCCCCACTCATGTCACCTCGCGTTACACGGGTTCGAGCCCCACGCTCATCAAAAACGTTGTCTTGTCCTTTTGCAACAGCGACCGTTTCATTGCAGATAAGGCAAACAGGTGTAGCCTTGTTGAACGATGGCATGATGAATGCGTATTTATCTGTCCATTCCTCATTAAAACTGCGGTTTTCCACGTCAACTTTACGCTTGAGGCTCATTGACAGTGACATTTTTGCGTTCCTGGTAAACAATTTTCTTATATCCTGCAACCGTTTCCCACCAATCAGGACATGGTATTAATAAAAAGGTTGATTCCTTTCCCTGCCAATCAGGACTGCTTTCAGTTTTATTATCCCAGATACAGGCTTATAAAAAAAAGATTATTTTTTCAATAAAGTGAACATATTAATCAATTAAATATATAATTTATTATGATTTATATATATATATATATATATATACAAATCTCTGGCCCCCGAAAGTGTCTCTTGGATTCATTTCGGCCCTTGGACAAATGTAGTTGATGACCTCTGATGTAGAGGAACTCTGATTTCTGGTTACATGTACACTTGTAGTGATAACCAATATGGGTCAGCGATATCTGAGTTGAAAAAATCTTAAATAACCCTACCGACAGAGTCATATATTCAGATGAGGCAAGGGGCAAAAATGCCCCTTAAAATGATCAGAAACTACAGAAAAAACATCAATAATAATGCAAATCTATTTGACCATTGTCCGTTGGGCAATGTTAGGCTGTTGATTATGTCTGTGACCCTAGTTCTGGCCATTTGTCCATCACATTAGAACGTTTTTGGCAGACCCAAATGGTGATTAAGAATAGTGTAAAAATTGTGAAATCACTGCAGTCATAGGTCTTCCAGTTACCCTTTACTAAATGACAAATACACATTACCGCTGTCAGTTGTCATGAAGGGCTATATCCTATTTGGTCGTTGGCTGTAGTCTTTTCAGTATGTTCAAATGCAACTTTTTTGGCCCAGGCAAAGTGAGGCGTCACAACAGTCAGCTCTGTCAACACTTTCCTGATGTCTGTTATATGTGTTTGGACCTTTAACTCCCAAAGCAAGAAACATTTGTTCAGTTCACCAGCACTTATAATCTTATTTACCAATTTCTAAAACATCCGCCAGGCTCAATTTGTGGATGAAATAAAGCATGCTGACATTTCCAACTGCAGTTATTTCCAGAACTTCCCATAAACTATTCATAATACTTATAAGACGGCTATTAAGAGCGAAACAAAAGCTTAAATAGAGGAACTGTCTCCTGCTTTCTCTTGAATAAACAAATGAAATGCACAAACAAACAAACGATTGAACACTTGTCTTTTGAACAGCAACAGTGTGCTTATTATTTACTTACTACATTTAAATCTGGGCTAAAAACACAGTCAAATCGGCAATCATTACTCATTTTCAAGAGTTCCCCTAACATTTTGTTTAAGACCTTATTTATGCATCATAACATTTACACACACATCCTGCAGATCCAATATTGCCACATTTTTCAAGAAAGAGATACTCATAGGGACTATACAGGAAGTATTTTCATAATTTCACAGCGTATTTTTCGTAGCTTTAAGTTTGGTAAAACCGTTTCCTTTAACCTATTCTGTATCGGCTTGTTCTAAATCTTCATTCATTATTCTCTCTGTAGTATTTACTAAACACTATATGTACCCTAAGTATCTTAACTCTAATAGTGCAGAGAATGTTTAGGTAAAGTATCAACACCACAGTGTAAAAATCCACTCTCTTCAAAATGTAACATTATTAAAGATGCCTTGCCAGCTAAATCCTCTGAAATGTAGTGCAGAAGAAGCACAAGGAGCAGTTGCTTTAAATAGAAACATAAACAAAAAAATAATATTAGAAATAGATAAGTAATGTATTTATTTAAGTACCTCAAGACTATACTTAGTCACAGAACTTAAATATATGTGCGTTCCAGTTCAGATAAACAGTGAAGCCGTCATTTCTAACACTATAATCAAATCATGAAAAAACACTAAATACTAACCATATTTGGTGCAGTGACAAAGCACCACATGACCATTTTTTTTAATCACCAAATCTCTCGGCCTGGTCATTGTCCATGTCCCTTCAACCCTCCAGATCAAAAATAGGAGCGGGATTATTTGTGGGCCGGTGTGGTTTTAGTGTGTGAGATGGAGTGTGTGTTGCTCCCCTGTGCAGCCAGAGCAGCAGTGGCGCACTTAGCATGGGCTTTAAATAGCTAACTCAAATAAAGTGAGAGAAGGCCGGGGATCAGAGGCTGAGAGGGACTCTGTGTGGGAGGCATTCCCGAACAGGAAGCCGGCCTTTGGATTTCCAAACAGCTTTTCGTGGGGCGAGCAATGCCAGGAATGTGATGTCGTCCAGCGGCGGCGGCGGTTGTGAAAACCGCCGGGCCACCAGGTGCTGGTGGGTCGCCTGACAGGAAGTGCAGCAGGAAGTGCAAGCAGAGGACAAAATGGCGGCAGGTGACTCAGCAGAGAGAGAACAGGAGCCAAACTGAAGGTTACTACCCAGAGCAAACTCTCTCTTAGCAATCTGTGAAACGGAAGACAACTCCCCCTATACCAAAGAGCCTCTTTCTCACCGACTAACCGCTCTTCCGCACTTTGCCTCCTTTTTTACACACTGTGTTAAATTTCTATTCTTTCGCATCCTTTTTACCTTTTGACGGCCTGCTTTGTGTGCAGGCTGTGGGAAAGTTTCCCGTGATGGTGAGGTCATCCACCACCGACATCACCCCCAACCCCCACTCAAACACACACCATCAGTGCAACCCCCCCCCTCAACCTACCATGCTGTCCCCCTTTCTCCAAGGCCAGGAAGGACTGGGATGTGTCCCCACGTCTCTGTCCCACTTCCAGTTCCTCAGCTCCCTCCACAGAGACAAGGAGCCTGAATAGAGCCTCATTCAAACCTGGTATCTGATGATCTGGCCTCTAAAAAGTCTCGAGCAGCATACAGAAGCTGGAGACATACAGATCAGCAGATCTCCGAGGCACCTGGAGGCCTACTAGGCATTTAAACCACCTTTTTTCGGTCATGTGCACACCCTCGGATGTTCTTTTTCTCAAACACACTCAATGGCTTGGACACACTTTGACAGTGCCAAGTTTATTCAAGAGGGTGGTTCTTACTGCATGTGTCAACCTGCTCCATTAGCAACTGTTTCTTGATATACAAATAATGTGGTTATAGAGGAGAGAAAGAAAATAAGTGCCGCAAAACTAAACTGGTTTTGCAATCAGAAACTGAGTATTTGTGGAATACTTCTAGTTCTGTGCATTTTGAGAGCTCAACCCATCCATACTTATATTCAGAATAAAGTGTGACGTTTGGTGGCTGCTTACTGCCATCTATTGGCAAAACGGTTATCTACAACTTTTTACCTTAAAAGGTCAGTTTATTGCATGATCATGAAACGGCATATTGCAGATACACAGGAAGTTTAAGTGTTACTTGTTAATTATTTGTTTTGAACTTGCATGATTTACCGTCAATAAATCCAACAAAAGACCAAAACCACCAATTCATCTGCTAACAAGTATTGTGTAAGTATCGAAGTCTGAGCTGCTTCTTCTGTGCCATAGAGCTCAGTTGTTGTCCAAATACTTTTAAACACAACAATGAGCAACATGACATGTGACATCCTAACCTCGAACACACAAAATGTACTTTATTTGCACCAAATGTGGATTTATCCACTGCTGAAAATAGTCCTCAACAAATGCACTTTAATTCTGTCTTGCTACCAAGACAATTACCAACACCTCGATTTACCTGAAAAATTCCCATTTTTCATTGCTCTCTCTTGATGTCCTCCTGGGGTGACAACTCTCACACCTTTTCCATGATTCATGACAAATCGTACACCTTTTTCTCCTCTTCATAATCCTTAAACGTTTTCTGGCACTGTACAGCACCAATAAAACGATGACTCTTAAAGTCTACTTAAACTGGACATCAATACACCTGTTATTAGTTTCCGCTTTGGTTGGAAAATCCTCCCTATTTTTGGGGTCACAAGGTTGGCAAGTATGGCTACCCATGCCAGTAAGCTGTTGTGTTTTTCATTTGGTCAACCCTAACCCTATCTCACTGAACTCTTCCTGTATGCCTGGACTGCATGTTGATCCTTCACTTGTTGCCTTGCATGACAAGTTGCCACCGACAGGTTAGGGATATTGGCTTACACATTGTTTTGTTTTTTTGTCGAGTTTTTTATATTAAAAAATGAAAACAAACCAATCCCCATCCTTTAAAAAAGTAACTCAAATAAAAATGATCTCATTAGAAAACTTCACAACATTTAAAAGGGTGCCATTATCCTTCATTGTACCATAGGGGAAGAACATTTGTGGAACCACTATCTCAAAAACCCTTTTTCAGTTTGAATGTAGCATACAGTGTTTTGGATCCTTCGTGAATTTAAAAAAAAGTGTTATGTTGCCTTGAACCTAAAACATCTATTTTGAGTCATTAAGTTATTAATTAACTTCTAACATACTTAAAATATGTTTGTCATGCATCAAAATAAAAAATGATCACTGAAATAATACATAGGCAAAAACAAAGTGTTATATGATTCGATTCGGTTACTGTCAACTTTCATTAATAAAATCATTTAAACAAGATGACTGATAAATAAAAGAAGCTGTGAATGGAAAGAAATA
Organism: Pseudochaenichthys georgianus; assembly: GCF_902827115.2. Classification (NCBI taxonomy): domain Eukaryota; kingdom Metazoa; phylum Chordata; class Actinopteri; order Perciformes; family Channichthyidae; genus Pseudochaenichthys; species Pseudochaenichthys georgianus. The sequence continues at coordinate 31,451,483 of NC_047506.1, read as the reverse complement.
CTGAGGTGAACTAAGTGTTAGACATTTCTCACAGTGACTGTATTTGTTCCTTATTAGAGAAAATCTGAATATACTTTTAATGGAACAATAAATCTGTATTGGAGTTACTGTGAAGGGAACATTTTGACATCTATATTAATAATACAAGTATACATACACGGGCAGTTTACGTAGTAACTCACTGGTATGTAAAATACTACAACAATATGTGACATCAATTCTGAGGTTCACTGCCTTAAACCCTAATGTACAGTATGTTAATATACAAAAATATATGACAAGTATATTTAGGAAAAAGAAAGACTTTCACAAATCAGTAAAAAGCGATAAATACTATAAACACAACTCAAAAATGCCATCTTAAGTACAAGGCGACCAACTTCGTCATGTGAGAGAATAGTTGGTTTTGTTTTAACAAATTAAAATGGACTGGTGGTTTGTACAAAAATGACATTAAAACCTGAAATACACATTTTTACCAACGCTTTTAGAATGATACCCTTGATTAAAATACGTGTTAATGTGAAGAATATCTGATATTCACCAATGAGCAAAGTCAGTATTATATGGTAAAGTTGAAGATACAGGTCAGGATCTGACTTGTATATTAGATCCTCTGGGAAAGAATGTATGGTTTTATACAAAAGTAGTAAAAAGGTCCAATGATGCATCTTGAAGTAGTTACAGCCTCCTTCTGAAAAGTTTAACTTTTTAAATGGCCGTCTCGGCTCCCTCTGGTGGCGGCATCCTGCGGTACAGTCAGTACAAAATACACGTGTGTTCTGCAGGATGGACCAAATGGAGTCAGTGGGTTCATAGTTTCTGGCTCTTCTTTTTCAATATCCAACCATATGATTTTGAGTTTGGATGTTGATCCCCAGTCCAGGCTCTCCTGTCTCCTCACTTCTTATGTGAGCCAATCATGACTTTTGAGACAAAGTTGACGATAGCGCTGGCCGGCTGCTCTGGGTCGTGTTCAGCAAACAGATGGCACACATTTTCAGTCTCGCTCTGAGCTTTCCTGGCTACAAAGCCAAAGATCCTGGAAGAAAGGGACAGAGAAGGACAAGACTACTTATACAAGAGCTTGACTGTTGTCTTAAATTACAATCGTGAGCAGGTACAAGTGCATTTAAGTCTTGCTTAAATGTGTGAAATTGTTGTAGGATTGGAGTTTCCTTTTTGAAAAAATAAAACCCCTCATAACCTTCATGCATCAAAAGACCATTCTCCATCCAGATTCTCAGTAAGTTGAGACATATTTCTGTTGAAATACAGCTATAGGTTTGAGCTTTGTGGAACCCTTATGATCTTTGCTGCACGTCATTCCCCATGTATCTCTCTGCTGTCACCTCTCTACTGTTGACTCAATTAGAATACTTTTAATATTTATAACTTTTAATAACTTACCTTAAAAAAAGACTGTGTAGCTATTGAGATTCTGTGTGATAAACCTCTGATGTAACATTATCAAACAGACTCAGCACTGGCCAATTTCCATGGAACCAAGATAAACCTCTTTATAGTCTATTTATATAATAGCATCTATTGGTAGCATGTTCTTTTTGTCTTCCTGCAACCCCATGAGACGACTCTAGGCCATGATTTAGTAGTTGTATCAGTTGAATGAAGATGTAACTTTCATAGTATTTAATCAAGAAACTGTCAAGACAATGTTTAATACAATCTTGTAGAGAGCAATAAAAGAGACAATAAGCCGAGTTAAGAATATGAACTTACTTTGCAGTAGAAGCGCTGCCTCTTGTCCATCTGTTTGGGACAGAATAACATTAGAATAACACACACGTTATGACACTGTCAGTGGCTAAGCAGGACTAGGAACCAATAATCATATTCCAATTTATGTCAAAATCGGCATTCATCTTATATACTGATACAATCAACATCATGATATGTATAGCCCTGCTCCCTCATAAATAAAACGGCATAAAAGTGCAGAGAATAAAGTAACATTTAGGGCAGTATTTATTTCAAAGTACCGATGCTTATAATGTGGTGATTTTGGTCGATAACCTTATTAGAAAAATCAGTTTGCAAAGTATAATTTGATTGGGCACAACAAGCAGGATCGGTTTGGTTATGAAGTTGATGCCCCCTTGAAAAATACAGCGATCTGGTTCCAAACATGGATTTTCTCTCATTTAAGAATACTGAATCATTTAAATATGTGAATTCCTTCCTCTTAAATGTTCTCCTTTAATCTCAACGTTTCTTCTCACATATTTACAGGATTCATCTTGGAAATGTGGCCCCCCTCTCTCAGCTCTGTGATTAAGCCTTTCATAGATAGAAGCTAATGTTAAATACATATGTTAGCATTAGCTTCTTTCATCAACTTAAAATGAATAACCACTTCTTTGCAACTGTTTTCCAAAGTGATGTAGGGGTAGCTTTCAGCATGAATGTGTATCACTGTGTGTTTTCAATGTGGCTTTTAATAAAACCACTTATTGAGTGGATTGTGGAGCATATAGTAGCAATATGCTCATTCCAATGGTTTCTATAAGAATATACAGTACACCAATATGGAAAATAGTGTTGGACTTCTTGTAACTGAATACTCACTTCCTGCCCTGCGGGTCCAGAGAACAGAAGATGACCGTGTTGACAGCGTAGTGTCTCCTGAAGAACAACCTGCAGGAGCAAACAGAGACAGTCTGTGTTAACATGTGGCCTCACGTCTGTATCTCTGTGTGTTCCGTCCGCACTACCACTCACTTCCTCTGGTTGTCAGTGAGCGTGATTCCCTGTGCCGACACTTTGAAGTGGACGACGGTGGAAGGCGGAGGGGGGTCCATGGAGAGCGTCATCATGGCTGCCTTCTGAACCGCCTGATGTCCCGTCAGAGACTCCAGCTCCACGGAGCCCAGGTACCACACGTTACACGCTGCACACGATATGAAGAGACAGCTCAACAGATATACAGCTTGAGTTATCGTCTAGTTGTTTGCTCACTGACACAAAACAAAGGTGTATTTTGTTGCAAATATTAACTTCATTGAGGTTCCAAATGAGGAGGGTGTGTGTTCATAACAAGTCAAACACAGATGTGTGTACACATGGGGTGTCTGTTCCGTACCTGCTCCCTGTTTGAGGAGCTCGGCTGCTGAGTTTGTCGCTGTCTGTGCAGGTGAGTCCGTCAGGTCCTCCACAGGGTCTACAAACAACACACAAAGGTTACTCACCAAGAAACACACACATTACATCTGTATGCAATCAATGCATTTGTACCAGGCATGCTCTCTCTTAGACACATACACATACATACGGACACACAAAGTATCTGGAATGGCCTCTAAAGTCACACATTTGACTACATACTGTAAGAAAGTTGTCCTACTTTCAATTATACATATAATTATCTGTAAATCACATATTAATACAAAAAAAGCTTCTGCTTGTCTGTATTGAAACCCAACATCTCTTTGCTTTGAGACGTGGCATTGTGTGTGTAGCAGGAAACTGTGTGTGAGAACTGTGCTGCTCTCTTTGTATGCTTTAATATGTGTGTTTGTGGCTGTAGCTGCTGGGATTTCATATTGTTTCAACATCTCTAGTTGCCTTGTGGATCCTTATTGATTTAGTGCCAGGTTGTTTAAGTTGTGTGGCTTCATAATGCTTGTTGTACCCACCGTGGTGCCCCTAGCCCTTTTTGTGTTTTGTTCTTTTTTGAAATGTATTCCCGCGAGGGAGGAATGGAGGTTGTATATTCATAATTGATAGATTGATCAAGGGTTTTCTTGCTTAAGTTGTTCCACGTTTTAATTGAATCCAGTTTAAATACAAAATGTAAAGCAGAAACAGTACATTTTAACTGACAACTTTTTAAATGTGTTCTACTAGTCCAACACTGTCCATCGCTGGTCCTATAAAACAATTATTGGTTTTCAATATACCAACTATTCATTTTAACATCAAACAATAAACAATGCATTGTCTTTATTTGTAACAGATACCAAGGATAATATGGCGATTGTTGGCCCTCAATAGACAACAAACGGACTCTGAGCACTCCTTTTAAAAGTGATGCTGGTGGTTGGTACCTAGCTCTCCACACACACACACACACACACACACACACACACACACACACACACACACACACACACACACACACACACACACACACACACACAAACACACACACACACACACACACACACACACACACACACACACACACACACACACACACACACACACACACACACACACACACACACACACACACACAGCTTACCTCTGTCAGGCAGGATGAGTTTGCAAGGCAGAGCCAGCGGTGTGATGGAGTGCTGACACACCAGAGCTGTGAGACTTCCTGTCAAGAAAGATACTACATGCATTCACAATCATTTTACAAACAGCACCACTATCCAGACTGACGAATGAAGGAGCCGGCTGCACCTATTCCTTTTGACCAATAGAGGGTGGCACAGGAAGCACATAATACATCTATAGTACTATTTTACTATAATAACCCCAGTAGGTCCAGCCTGGTAAACAATGAACTGATCAGGGGAATGACACACTGTGCCGACATCACAAAGTCAGCCATGATTTGATTGATTGTACCATGAGTACAACAATCCTGGGCGTTGGTTGGTGGAAAGCTCTGATACCTTATTGTAACCATTGCTTTTTGATGCCATTTCTGATTTTCCTACAAAAAATGAAGGAAAATATTGTTATGCTTACTCTTCTTTATATGACCGCGGTAGTTACAGCTAACTTTGCAGATGAACATGATTAACTGTTATCCAATGTAGCAGAGAAAACTAACCGTAAGCATTTGTGACTCCTGGAGCAGCTTCAACATTACATAGGCCCTTCTTTATTATTGTAATCTATATACATGAATTCCAAATATACAGTAGTACACATACATATGCAATACAGTATTAACACAACAACAATTGTACCTGTTCACTTTACTTTGCCACAATGAAACTGTTTGGATTAAATTACTTTCATATTTCTTTCAGACAAACCAGTGTCATAATCAGGAAACCAAGACTATGTCATAAAAGTAGCTATTACTAATTTGTCCTTGGATTCATTTGTTAAGCCAAAAAGAGACCATTACTTATTTTATCAACAGGCATCTTTTAAAATGTGTAACAAATTCAAATGTATTGTTATGTTACTGTAAATATGAAAAAGAAAGCAGCGCCAAAAGTGAGAAATCAGCTCACCGAAGTACGGCTCGTTGGGACAGCCCTTGAGACGAACTCCTTTCTGCGTGCACTCTATCAGGAAGTGTCTCACCAGCTCAGTAGACAGGTCGCCTTCTGTCGAGACACAGAGCACATATCAGTATATTGTACTTTGATTTGGTTTATTTGCATTCATATGTCACAGACTGATAGATGGAGCGTTATGGAAATATAAACTTGACAAATCATGTCTGTGAACAAAAAGGCATATAATTCCTTTTAAATCAACCTTATGTCTGTGGGTCAGAAAATCTATTTTAGAGGAAATAAAATCACATTGTTTAACCTATAATAATATCACTGAAAAGCGTCACTTTAACATGTCACCTAAATTAAATGGAAGGTGCTTTATGCTAATAATGTATGTACTAATAGGTGCTAAACTCCTTGCTAGAACTTTTGGGATTTTCTTTATTTCACAAAAAGTTTTTATATGGATAGAAATCTCGTTATTGTGCATAGAGTTTTCCATTCAAGCAGTACATAATTGTTCTTAGCAGAAGGCAGTTTCGTGGCTGCAGGGATCCAGAGAAAAGTTTGGTTGTGACTTTTTTAGCCCACCTTTCTTACTCTGTTGTACGACAGACGGAGGAGGCGTGGCCACCTTCATGGCCAATCCGTACGCCCCGCGAAACGAATGGCTGTCTCTGACAATGAACGAGCCCGGCTCTTTGTCCTTCAGCACTGCGATGGCTGTTTAGTAGGTCAACCGGGGGAGGAAACACAAATGAGCTAAAGTTAGAAACATCATGTTCATATTGGACAAGGAGCTTTGCACAAGGGCCGTTTTATCTGCTTTAAAGCGTCCGTCCAACACCAATATTTACCTTGGTCTCTGGAGATGCCGGGCTTGTACCAGAACTTGGAAGTGTCCTGAACAAACTTCACAGTGTCCTGCTTACTGCCAAAGTCTGCGAGAAACAGATAAAGACTTATGTTTCAGACTGGCTTTGGCCCAAGTACAACAAAGCCACACAAGACTAAAACTAACAATGAGCCTGGTTAAGAAGCCAGTCGGCCTACATATCACCAAAAGATGTATTGTCCCTCTACCATCATTATTTGTAACCTGTTTTGTTAGTGGTACTTAAAGCACTAAATCTGTTTTAAAATCCAACTTGTAGCTCCATTAGAAATACCCCTGTTACTTATAATAATCCATATACTTAGCTGGATGCAGTAGAGAATTCGGTTATTCACAAAATACCAAATGTTGTTTTCCAAAATATTAAAAACTACATTTTTCATTTCAATTATTAATGTTTACGGTCAATTTCACCTATTTCCATTGTATTGGGATGGCAACACAAGTTTAGTGTCTACCCTATTTTTATATCGATGCACTAAAACATTTAAAAACATTTATAGTATTAAAAAATAAATATAAAGAATATTGAAAATAATTAAAAACAAGCCATAAAGGTTGAATAAAAAATAAATAAAAAAGGGAAACTGAAGAATGAACTGAAATTGGTCAATGCTTGATGTTTTCACTCATAAATAATCAAATAAACACCAAGGAAAGAGACATTAAGACAACCATCTGAGACAGTGTACCTGCTCCTGGGGACGGGGCCCCACCGAGTCCTCGGAGGGGGTCGGGGGTCATTGAAGATGAGAAAGGGATGCTGAGACTGCTGCCACTATGAGGGCTGGAAAACCCGCTCAGAGAGGGGGAGCAGAAGCCAAGCTCTCGCCCCTCACCCACTCTCCTCTTCTCAGGCAGCAGCGGAGGGAGGCCCCCGTCTTCCCCGAAGTTCAGACTCCCAAGGCCCTCCATGGCCTGCATCAGGCTGTGTTCCAGGCTGCCGTTCCCCAACAACGAGGACAAGTCCATGCTGTCCGTCTCTGTGCGGACCCCCGGACCTCCACCCAGGCCTCTCAGAGCCCCCCGGGGAGAGCTGTGGGCGTTGGGAGTGCTGAGGGAGAGAGGGGGTGAGGGCTGGGGGGGATACGGGGAGTTCAGGGAGTTTGGAGTCCGGTCGTGCCACACAGGAGGAGTGGAGCTGCCGGACAGAAAGAGGAGGAAATAAATACGTATCAAAATGTCAACAAATCTATAATTATGGCAATACCTACATGACAACATTACAAATCTACTCTAAAGATATACAAAATGTACACAAATTAATATTTATGAGCATGAAGTATAAAAGCCTCTCATTATCGGAGGAGTTGTAATGATATTTTTACATTATTGTGGCCACTATTTCATATTCTAATGCAACACACAGTACCGTTACACTCCAGAAACAGGCTGAGTACCTATCTGATGTCATGGAGCACATGGAGCCAAATATCCTCTGACAGGAAGCAGGAGTGACTGACACCTCTGATCTGAACAGCTCCCCCTCTGTGGAGCCGCTGGCGTGGCTCATACTGTCCAGGAAACTCCGGGAGTCTGATAAAACGACACAAGAAGAATAATGTCACGTACTTTAAAACCCCAGGATGTGACTTTGTTATATGAACTATAATAACTTCCATATACACTAACAGGCACTTGGGTTTGCTTTGTTGGGACCGACTCTTGTTCCAAATATGAAACCATCAATGTATAATAGCGATGTAATACCAATTTGTTATTTTTGACAGAGATGAGGAAATGTTCTTGCCCTGGCAGCAAGTTATTCCTGGCAGCAAGTAAAACCGTTTTTTTAAACATTATTATAAAATAGGTTTTGGGGTCGCCTTTACCTATTCATGTTAAAGGACTTTTTTTGTATCAGAATTGCGACGGTTTTCTTATAACACCACTTTTTCTCAGCATTTTCTGACCTTTTCCTCAAAACCTCCATTTTTCTCTACCCTAAAGAATGCCTTGTACAAACTGCATAATAGTCATGACAGTAAAGCAGAGATTGACAGCGTACAATAAGAGTAGGGGTGGGTGTGTGTGGTGTGTGTGGTGTGGTGGGAGGGGGGCACTCCAAACATCCCAACATGACATCCTGACATTCTGACAACACAGTGTGTCATTCAGCAAACACGAGGGCAGGCCACAGACGGCCCTGTGAAGTACGATGAGTCACAGTGTAAAGAGTCAGTCATTATAAAGAACTCCTTGTTCAGCAGGCTCTCTGCACCCCCCCCCCCCCCCTTCCGCTCCTTCCCTTCATTCAGCTACTCTGGGATGGAGGAATTTGGACTCCAGCTTTGTATGTGATCATGTTGGATGAGACACATCATTTCAAGTGGAATTCAAAATCACTCGTTAACGAATTTGAAGAATGTTTGAACGTTGTATGAAGCTTCAGCAAAACAAACACATATCATACATACCCATATATAAATTGGAATCTTACTCATACAATCTAAAAGTAAGAGCTCCTACAAAAGTTACATGTCCTAACCATGTTTGAAAGGAAGTGTACTTAATCGCAATACAGTTTTGAGTAACTTAAGTATTTCTGTTCTTGGACTCTTGGTCTTTTTTTTTTTTTGGTTTTCCCATTCCTGTCGTGTTACAAAAGCTGTTGTAAATGATGTAAATGATCTGCAAGGGTTAGAATCCCAAAGGTCCCTCCAGAGGGAGTTTCTCTCCCACACTAATTCCCGACCTGCCTGAAATGCTTGAATTGGACCCCTTTGTTTACTTCCGTAACATAGAGACATCATTATGTAACACTTGTGCTACTTTTGGCTAGTGTTCCAACACATTGTACATAATTAAGGGGCGGGACATCTCTATGTGGTTGACCAATTGCAACAGCGCTGGCCAGCTAACCAATCAGAGCAGACTGGGCTCTGGTTTCAGACAGAGGGTGAAAAGAGGTGCTGCAGCACAGGTAGTATGAGAAAAACGTTGGGTTATGTATTGTAACCTTTGTCGTATTAGCACAGGCGGAGCCCTCTACTGGACTCTATGGGTACTACCCTCTATGCAAGCATTCTCCCACTGAGACTTCTATAGACGTAGCCGGCCTTGGGCGGGCCTACCTGAATGCGCACGCATCACACCGTATAAAAGGAGGCCTCGCCTCCTGACTATCATCCTACACCTCTCTTCAGCGAGCGGAATAGGACAGACAGTGCCCTGAGTAGAGGGCTCCGCCTGTGCTAATATGACAACGTTATATCTCTCACAGGCTCCGCCCTCTACTGGACTCTATGGGTACAGTGGGTGGAGCCGCGATGTATACGCGCACTGTCGTCCAACAACAACATTCCACCCTACTGCCCCTGACCGGCTTTTATGGTCAGCAGCTGCTGGCCCACATTCTTAGCCACTACGGGTAAACTGCATTGGAGTCTTTGCTCTAGGCCAGGGGTGGGGAACCTCCGAAATGTGGAGAAGTTGTGAACAAAAAGACAGTAATCAGTCATATAAAAACAGTTCAATATTTTAAGGAATAGATAGCCCAGTGGGTAGAGCCGGCGGCCCGAATGCGGCGATGTCCTCCGCGCAGCTGGTTCAAAGCCCGGATTGGATGTATTTTCATCATTGCTTTTCAACTTTAATAACTGATAAAAGGCCCTCTCCTCCCAAACAAATATCCAGCACTCTCTAGTCTCTTCTCAATAACCCAATACACACAATTATCAATCTTTAATTGCAAATAGAACATGATATTCAGTCTTAGTGTGTGTGTGCATCGAATATTTTTCAAGGCAAACCCACTGTTAAACCCACTGCAGCCTTGCACTTCGCCAGGAGAGGTCGCTGTAACTGAAGCTTCGAGAAATGAACCTATTTCCGACACAATTGTCCAAGTGGTTCGATGCTTCATTCAAAGCTTCATTTTGCCATCACTACTGATAACTCTCTTTCTTCTTCTTTCAAACGTCTCAGTCTCTCGTGGAATCACTTCCGCTGCTGAAGAGAAAAGGATGATAGTCAGGAGGCGAGGCCTCATTTTATACGGTGTGATGCGCGCGCATTCAGGTAGGCCCGCCCAAGGCCGGCTACGTCTATAGAAGTCTCAGTGGGAGAATGCTTGCATAGAGGGTAGTACCCATAGAGTCCAGAAGAGGGCTCCGCCTGTGCTAATACAACAAGGGTTACAATACATAACCCAACGTTTTTCTCATACTACCTGTGCTGCAGCACCTCTTTTCACCCTCTGTCTGAAACCAGAGCCCAGTCTGCTCTGATTGGTTAGCTGGCCAGCGCTACTGAAGTCTCAGTGGGAGAATGCTTGCATTGAGGGTAGTACCCATAGAGTCCAGTAGAGGGCGGAGCCTGTGAGAGATATAACAAAGAGCTTTTTGAACATTAAAGCATGGAAACATGTAGAGGACCAAAATACAAATATGAACCGTAACATAATAGGGCACCTTTAAGTATTTCCATTCTTGAACCCTACTACCTTTCAGTACTTTTTACTTCACTATATGTAGTGAAAACTGTGTGACGTGTATTGTGTAGTCACCTGTCACTTTGCAGATTTACATATAAAACCTATTTAAATTAGAAATTCATCATTCAAATGAGCTGCTCGACCGACTACAACATTGAAATTAAGTTTTCATGCTTTTGCTTAAATTATAACATAATATAAATAATTGAAATGGGACATTTTACTATTATTATTTAACTACACTTTTTTTGCATAATGTTCGTTCTTGGCTGTATGGACACATATTCTGTGATGAAAATGTAAAACTCAAGCCCTTAACTTGTAATGGAGCATGTTAAACTTGTGATTTTGATCCTTATATTTAAGTAAGGGATTTGAATACTTCCTCCATCACCCGTAGAGTGTTTAGGGTTTAACGTGAGGTTCCCACGGCTGGATGTTACCTCACACACAGTTCTGTAATTCCAGCATTATGTACGCTGTATCAGATATCCATAAGTGTGAACTGACAGGCAGCTGCTGTGAGCAGGACACATTCAACATACTGAACATGATGTCTTGTTTGTTCAGTATCTGTCAACATATACATGTATGTACCAGCACACAGAATATTACCCTTATTTTTAAAGGAAATCTTTCAAATAAAAAGTGACTTTCTTTCGTCAATTTGGCAAAAGTTACTTTTGGTCAAACACGTATTTGGCTCTATAGGACAAGCAACGACATTAAATGCTGCAGTCATGTTAATGCGGAAGGGTCCATTCTCCAAAATGTGTACTTTTTCCTTTGACATATAATATCTAGATCTTCTGGACTCCTAAATCTGAATTATGATTGCAGTATTTTTGCTTGTGTAGGACTTTTAAAACAAATATATATTGATGTATTATTTTGCTACTTTTACTTACACTGATTACAGTAGCAATCCTTGGCAATACTTTCTCAAAACACGTTAACAGTATTAAGACGGATATACATATATATACATTTAACAACTTTGGTCCATTGATGCATAATTGTGCATTTTCATATATTTTAGCATCAGTGATGATTGATTTCTTGGTTTATTGCCCTCTGATACCCCACATGGTGCATCTGGTACACCTCACACTCCAGTCCACACTCAACTTGAACTCTTAAGGGTTAAAGGTCAAGAGCGCAGAGCAGGTTAATCGTGTGATCTGCCTCAAGTTTAGACCTAAAACGTTCGGATTCGCCTACTTATCTGCACATCTCAGTAAACAAAACAAAAAAACAGTTTTAGTTGTTGTTGCTGCTCGAAAAAAACAAACACAAATGAGAGCAATGCACTGGGGATTCCTCAAACATTCCCACAGTCCCTGTCAGTTTTCCTCTCTCAGGAGGATTCCCAGAAAGCAGCCGAGCTTCGTCCATCTCTTTTCCCACGGGCGATTCTCCGTGCTGAGGTTTGCCACATCTGCTGCTGCACAGCTCATCCCTGCTCATCCATTTAATGAAAGAGCAGCCCAAAGTGTGGCAACACCGGCTGTCCCCAACCCGACCTCTGACCTCAGACCAGACTCTGCTCTGTGAGGCTCCACTGGTCATTATAACCCCCTTAGACACCTTTCACACTGCGTTTCCACGCTGCACAGTATCCATAGCTACTCACTTAGGGATGGACGTGTACTAATGAAGAACCCTGGAGAGGACATTCCCTGCCCAGTGTGAAACTGATGGAGCAACAGCAAATCAATCACTTTTGCAGAGAAAAAAAAACAACCATAAGAAAACAAATGTTAGACTCCATTCCAAAGTAAGAGCTACCTCTCTCAAACTATCTGTGTATTGATATTCAATATCAGGTACCAAATTAAATCTCCTTGTGGCAACTAGTATCATAACCTATAGCTGGCATGTGACTGGGAAAACATATCCACATATAAGTACCCAGATGTCTAGGACTACATCATTTGTTGGTGATTCCAAAGCAGTCGGACTTTTTCTGATCATACTGATCCATGGTTAGTTTGGTTGGGGTTTGGCATAAAAACTTCCCGATATTGTTATCGGGAATCTTCTGAAACGAATGATGCTGACAGCTATGTGGCCAAGTCCTTCTGTGTGCCGAATATTTGTATTGAGTTAAATATAAAAACATACAAGCAAACATGTAAGTAGACTGCAAAGAAAAAAAAGGTTTGAACTAACTCCAGCAACTATTATCTTCTAACCATTTCAAGTGTATTTCCCCTGTTTTCCTGTCCATTGTTTTCTCCTCACGTGCACAGCTCCACATGAGCACAAAGCCTCTTCAGTTTGAGTTGAACCGCGCAAAACCAATTCCAGATGCCAGATGGCACAGACCCACGTGGGCACGACTGCCAACCTCCTCCAGCCAATAACCCCCCCCTCAAAACACAAACACACTTTCCTGATCAAAGAAAGTGACACTTATATGGCTTAAACTGTGTGCATACCGTCATGCTTTGTACGGAGATAATCCCATTAATCAATAAAACCACCGAGAGGTTATCTGGAGCTAACATTCCTCTTCATGTTTCCCACTTCAAACTATGCTGCTGTTTCATAAGTAGAATGGTATGAAAGGCAAGTGGAATAAACACAGAAAGATTACAAACATACAGCCGTCACATGTTGTGTTGTGACAAAGAAACACTTCTCCTTTATTCCTTCCACTCACGCATCCAAACATTTACTCCCTGAGCGGCGTCTCATTAGACAGAGGGGTGAGCCTACACACATGCATACACACAGCGATGCATGTGGAGTTATGCAGGACAACAGTGGGTTTACAAACTCCCTGCTGACCACAGGAATGTGAGTGCAACACACACACACACACACACACACACACACACACACACACAGGCTGAGGCTGACAGGTCTGTAGGTCTGCGGCGTGTTACAGCTGCTCACAGCGATCACAGGGGGATGAAGGGAAAAGGGAGTGTAAGAGCAACTCTGAGAGGAAACAGGAACGCGGTGAGGAGGAGGAGGACACCTGCTGTGATCCTGAGGCACACTGGAAGTCTATATTTTTAAGAATGAATCTTAAAAATGTTCCAACTCTAAGAGACATATAACATTGAAAGACTAAGCTTTATTTAAAGTTCAACTTCTGTATATTGTAATATTAGATATGTGAAAAAAGCAAACAATTTCTGGGATCAGAAATATGTGTAACAAGAGTTCCACTACGAACGGTAAAAGGAAACTCGAGGTTTCAAAATTAGGTCAGGTATTTGCGATGTTCTTAACAACAGCGTTTTTCTTTATTCTATAAATGTTATGGCAGTAAGGTAGGCAACATCCTTTACTAGTACATTTCTAGTATCTTAAAAACTGCATACATTGTTGACACTTCCAGCAGGCACAATGCAACATACCTATCCCATACGAATCATGTATGTGTCCTCAGATGAATATAAGTGCATTTATACTCTCCTTTTTGCTCTGTGTTAGTCTCCACCACCAACACATCTAGCTTTTTAGCTGCTCAAGGCTCCACTCTCTTGACCATAAAGTCGGTGTCCGTCTGCCGTTTGTTGCTGGGTAGGTAGACACAAGTGCACTGTGAGATTGATGGGACTGAACTACGAAATAAATGTTTCTACTACTACTTTCACATAACCGTTCTCTGCTCCTTTGATTATAATCAAATATGTTAATGGGTATAGCTTTAAATCGTTTTGAGTGAGCATGTGCAGCTCTCTCCCTGGTATCCCTTGGCGCTGCATCAGAATGCGATCAGTTGTCTCCCTCCTTCATTAAAAATCAATCAGCCTCAGACCCTGCTGTGTCTCGCCTCCACCCCCCCCTATTCAGAAGAATTTTTCTGTAGCAGAGTACCAACTAGTAGGCGGTCGTCTGTAAATCAGATTCCTCTGCTCTTTCTGGGTGTGTGGACGGACAGCTTTGTCGACTCAGTGCAGTAGCAGAGGAGAGGCTAAAGTTACGAGCGGGTGTATGAGGGAGTGAAACCGGGTGAAGGGTAACGGCAGACAAGGACACTTGTTTATTGCTGTCTGAAGTATTCCCATAATGAGTTGATGTCTTCATAAGTCAGAGACAGTTGGACTTATGAAGTTAGAGTTAAGGGTCAGATGTTGATATTTTAAGTTTTCCTCAAGCTCAAAACTAAATGCACTGTTTTCCATGCCTGAAGGAAGTCCCAACTGCAAAATAGATCATGTTTTGAAGCTTAAGTGAAATTCTTTAGACTTCACCCGACTGGGGAAGTGATCATGGATCATGAGTAGTTCTCCTTCTGGGTCCATATATCACCATAGTTTAATATGAATTGTTGTTCTGGAAAGATCTTAACGCACAAGTCTTTGCTGCTTCACACTCTATACATCATTTTTCTGACAACACATTTTGGTTGAAAGGCAAAGTCTGTTGTCCCAATTGCATTTAATAACCATATTTAAAGGTATAGTTATAAGAACTGCTTCCTGCTGTTGAAATAACAACTATATCAAAGCTTGATGTCTTCAAAGCTTGGTTTTTATAAAGACACCTAAGCCTAATCAATGATGACTGTAAGCAGCGAATTTGTCAATTATGCTTTATAGATCCTAAATACGAGCGCTAAACCGAATACTCACATCTGTCTGAAGTAGACAGTTATTTCATTCAGTTGGAGAAACAGTTGAACAATCAGAGCTTCGTAGGCGGGATGAAGAACGTATAAAATCGCTCCACACAACTCATCCTGAAGCTTTCAAGTAAACGAAAAATTGCTGACAGCGGTATAAAGTCACTGTTAAAGTAAAGCAAAAACAACCACCCTCCCTATGAGAAATCAACTTAGTTACACTCGCACAAAGCCAGGCTGAATGACATAATTAAAACACTTTTTTTTCTGCTTCCTTCTACAAAGAGAACATGTCCCATGGTCTGAATGGAGAGCCAATACTGCCTGTATTGTATGCTGCTTTATAGAAACCATTACGTCATCACATTACACCACTGAGGCTCTGGTACATCTCACACACACCATGACACCAGACCATTTGTTGATTAACGCTCTGTGAAAAAAGATCCTCATTCCCTTCTTTCCACTTGGTCTATGTGCTCTGAACTGGTCTACTGTCCACTGTTTGGCAGCATTTTCCATCCTTGTGGCTTAACATTTCTGCCTCTTTGCCCTTCATTTCCTGCAGTCGTGTAAAAGCCAAATCCTGAGCAGTGCTCCCCAATAACCTTTCTTTGAGGAAATGATTTGATCCAAACCCAACTTTGGCCAAACAGTCCTGTTGCACAAATCCATCATTTATGATTCTGCCAGATTCTTCCTCCATTAATCCAGAATAGTTTGAACTAAAATACGTCATAAAATAGGGATGAATTCTAAACTAAGTTTGGCAATGCTTCCTTTTACCATGTCTGTCATTTCCTAATAATTTCCTGGTAAAAAGCTTCTTGGAAAGCTTTATGGCATTGCACTTATTAAAGGGAAATAGGAGTTTTATTAAAATAGCTGCTCCATGTAAAAGCAAGTCAATAATTCATTGATGATTGAATAATATATAGTTTGAATGTTATGCTTGCATGTCAACACAAATACAATTTAGCATAAAGATCTTGCGAGCATTGACGAGAAGTTTCTCTAGTTTGCGCTGGTAATTCATTTGAATTAAATCCTCGATAACAGAATTTAACAATTGAATAGGACGTTTTAACTCTCTGCAAACCACATTCTGTAGCAAATATGTAAAGCTCCTTTCATGAGTGCAAACGTTTCGAACTAGTTAACATGTGGTTCAGCAATATGTTGTTTTATGTGTATAACATCTGGGAGATGTGGGAATTGAAAAGCACATGACAAAAAACTTGAATCTTCAAAGGCTTTTTGGATCAGCTGAGGTCAGTATCACAGGGGGAAAACAGCCTCCATGGTTAACCACAGATACATAAGCCTTCCATGGCTGCACGATGGAGGCCAACATAGCCTTTAACAGGATGAGATCATGAACAACGCAGTGGAACAAACCATCTCATCATCCCATTTAGTGTGATATGGCAGAGGGGCTGCAGATTCTGCTGTCCGAGACAAGAAGAAAACGTATTCCTGTGCACAAAAAAGATAGAAAGACAAGGTTTTGGAGGGGGGGTTTGAGTTTGCAAAAATAGAAAAGGCATCTGAAAAGGCAAATTCCAGAAACTGTGTGCAAATAGCAGCTTCCTGGAGGAGAGATGGGAAGTGTTCCTGTGCATTTGTGCCCTCCTTAAAATTCCCAGGAGAGACAGAGGCAGAGATAACATTGTATAAGCAAGACAGATAATGGGTAGAAAACAGAGGAAACCGCCTGGGGAGAGCAGGATAAAGAATACAGAATGAAGAATGCAAGGAGGAAAGTTAAAGACCTTCATGAACAGCAGAGACACTTTTAATCACATTTAAAAGCTATCTGACACACGTGTGCATGCGCTTACATACCGAGAGACGCAGTCATGATGTGACACCCTCTGAAGTATCCCGTTATTTGCCGTTTTCCTTTCAGTCCTTCAACTCCAAAGTCTTTATCCCTGTGTGGTATATTCTGCCTGAATGAAACTCTCCCTATTACAACAATCTCCTCGCTCTACCTCTCCTCTCCTATCTGAGCGTGGCTTGCTGAAGTTTCTCTTTTTTTTGTTCAGGGGCTGGATCGTTTCGCCGCCATGCCCAATTCCTTTCGTCCCCCAGATGGAAAAATAAGCTCCCCGTTTGTTCCTGGCTTGTTGTGACACCGCTCAACTTCTGGGTTTGTATGGAGGGAGGGGTAAGAGGGAGAGAATGTCTCCCCCCTCCCCTCAATGCATCTAATAACCCTCCCTCCCTCCCTCCCACCCTCCCCTTCCTCTCACTGACCACTGAGCATTGTCCCTGCTGGGCCACTGCGAGCACTTTCCCCCAATCAGAATGGATTCCAGCAGGGTCAGAGGTCATGTGTGGCCTTTTATGGACCAGTGAGGAGCTGGTGGTGGTTAGAGGGTAGAGGGGGGGGGGGGGCTGATCTAGGAGTTTCTATGGCCTCTCTGTCAAGGCATGTGTGTCCACTCCTACCATCTGCTCGCCACAAACACGGAGACAAAGGCATACAGACATACACTGACCGTGTCTCCTGCCATGTGTCTAATCCTAGCACATCGTATATTACACCACAAAGCTTTTGATTGAATTGTGTTGAGTTTACTTTTGTTGTACCGGAAACATGTGCTGCTTACATTATTTTAACCTCCGTGTCACAGGAAATGAGCTCTGTCCATCTGGGATGCTCATTCATCAGTTTAAAGGCCCAAATATTTTTGTTTATAAAACGACAGGCCAGTCATGAAATAGTATAATCTGTAAACAAAAAACCTTTAAAAGTATGATAAAAAGTTAAAATAAGATGTGGTTTCATGGTTTTTGGTATGTTTATTCACTTTCATGTCAAGTTGACGAGCTAGTTAGCATAGTTTAGCATAAAGACTTCAGACAGAGGGAAACTTCTATTCTGGCTCTGTCAATGGTAATACAATCTGCTCATGAAAATATCTAAAGCTCACTAATTAGCACGTTATATTAGACTGAAGCATATGGTTGGCAAACCGTGTTACCTTGGCACAGAGCCATGCTAGCTGTTTCCCACTGTATCATGTATTTAAGCTAGGCTAAGCTAACCAGCCCCATAATAATCTAGGAAAACCTTTGTGAAAAAAATTCATCTTTTTATCTAGTATCCATAAATGTTGTACTGTTCCTTGAAATAAAATCACAAAACGATTTCCTTTTAGCAAAGTGAATATTGTAATATTACCAATAGTTTATTAATAAATTAAAGGTGGGGTAGGTAATTTTGGAGAAACCAGCTCGAGTGCGCGAGAATTTGAAAATACACGACCGGAAAAAATCTGCCATTTCCTTACAGAGCCCCTCCTCCAACACACACGAACGCGCACATGACCAATGAGGGCACAAGATAAGTTTGTGCACAGATGGAAGGCTGACAGGCAGGTAGGCCATCCAGTTACTTTAGCCGGGCCGGCTCAGATGATTGGTCGTGCTTTTTACAGCGCTACGGCTTCCACAGATGACATTTTTTTGTGGATTTATTGTCAAAGCACTTAAGATATTCATTGCTATCGGGATGTTAAGAGCATTCCATGGAATATAACAAAAAGTGTATCTCGAGCCGGTTTCTCAAACTTACCTACCCCACCTTTAACTTAAAAATAATGAAATTGTTTATGATGATTTAAAAAAGAATGTTTTCTGGAATCACTGAAAAACCTTTTTAAAGGATAAGGAAACATTATTAACTTAGAAATGGTTGTTGTATAGTGTTGGTTAAACACCTTTCAATCACTTTTAGCAGCTCCCACTCATTTTGTTTACATTTCGATGAACAATTGTTCCCTGAACTGTTGTCGACCACATCATTAAATCGACTTCAAACCTTCCCTTTCTTCAGGATAAATAATGGCACTTAAAACTTAACGTCGATCAACTCTCTCTCATTCGTCATTGATCGCAAAATAAAGCATCTGAAGGAGAAGCATAGGTTTCCCCTGCCCTCTCCCTCGTACTTTCTCCTGACCTTTGACCCCTGAGGTTCAGACAGTCAAGTGTTTGTCTGAAAGACCATCTGCCTCTGCTGAACCTCCGCTCATAACAGCATCTACATTCCTCTGGCTGGACCTTGCTTCCTCTGGTTAAGAGCTTCTGCATATATATCACTGTTTATTTTTTATTTGACCACAAGTACACAAAGGAAATGTTATTGCGTAACAGTTTATTGCTGCACTTTGCTGTCACCAGGAAATGAAAGAACACAGAGAGAGTTCATCTTTGGGTTGATTCATGGCAAAAATACTGCAGTGACTCTGCAAAGGCTATGTATGAAAATATGTCATCAGTCTGTTGTAACTAGGTAAAAACCCTGATAATTGGATTTAATACAATTTTGTTAATTTCCATGATTCTCCCTTAGTCTTTAAGATGTATATGCTTTTTAAAAGCTTTCTTTGACTTTCAAGGTTCAATTGTTGTTCAACCAAAAAAGATTAGAGTAGATAAAGTCAAGGTGTTTTCTCAATGATCATGTTTGTCACCCAACAGTCTCATAACATTTAGTATTTGACATTTCTGTGTTTATTTAAGCAATCGCTGTAAGCACTGATTTGGCGATTTGGCAGGTGAAAAGCCGCCTAGCTGTCTTAAAAGGGATACATTTGGTTTAAGAATGTAGTTTAGACCTATTAGAACCTATAGTTCTCATTCATAACACTCCGTTCGATGTCTCACTATGGGATATTGTAGCTCCCGTATTGCCAGACGAGCTTATCTCGAAATTCACCAAACCAACCAGAACTTAACAGGTAGAGCTCTGACTCAACAAGGTGCCCAGCACTGCTCGGGCCACACTAGGAGCAGAGACGTCTAGCCTGTAAAAGCGGACAAAAGTGAGCAGCGAGGACCAGCTCGCTGCTGCACAAATGTCTTGGATGGAAACAGCCTTGAACAAAGCCCAGGATGTAGCCAGACCACGAGTCGAATGAGCATGCAGACCCGAAGGTGCCTGCAAACCCTGACTCGTATAGGCCAAAGCAATTTCCTCCACAATCCAGTTGGAGAGCCGTTGCTTAGTAACGGGCTTGCCCTTCTGAGGGTTAGCCCAGGACACAAAGAGTTGGTCATTATGACGAAGCTCTTTTGATCTGTCCATATAGGTGCGTAAAGCACGGACTGGACACAGCAAATCCTGCTGCTGTTCCCCGGAGGAAACCAGCTGCGTAGGAAATGCCTCAATGTCAATTGGGGTACACGAACCAACCACCTTAGGTATAAAGGCAGGGTTGGGCTTCAACAACACTCTCGTTTGCCCTGGGGCGAACTGAGTGCATGAAGGATGTACAGATAGCGCATGAATGTCACTGACTCGCTTGGCGGATGCCAGGGCCAGTAACAGCACTGTCTTGAGTGACAAGTGCTTCATGTCAGCTTCTTCAAGGGGTTCAAATGGGGTCATTTTGAGCCCATTTAAAACCACTGCCAAGTCCCATAAGGGCACCAGTGACCTGGAAACAGGGAGGAGCCTGCGAGCTCCTTTCATAAAAAAGCAGACCAAAGGATGTTGGCTAGCCGTCTTACCCTCAAAGCCCACATGGCATGCAGCAATAGCAGTCAGGTACACTTTGATCGTAGAGAAAGCTCTGTGTTTATCAATCAGGTCCTGTAGAAATGATAGAATCACCCCGACAGGACATTGAAAAGAGATGTGCCCTTTTTGAAGGCACCACTCCTCAAACACCCTCCACTTAAAGTCATAGAGAGACCTGGTGGAGGAAGCTCTCGCACTCTGAATAGTGTTTATCACCTTCTGAGGGAGTCCCACTGTATTCAGATTGTACCACTCACGGGCCAGGCCCATAGTGCCAAGCGCTCTGGGTGTGGGTGAAAGATCGCCCTCCCCGCCTGAGACAGTATGTCCCTGCGTAGTGGGAGCTGCCAGCAGCTGATATATCTCCGCCAGCCAGTACATTGCGGGCCAGTGCGGAGCTATCAGGATAAGTGTGTGGCGTTGTTCCCTCACTCTGGCCAGAGTTGGGGGGTATCAGAGCCAGGGGTGGGAACGCGTACAGAAGGCCCGGAGGCCAAACGTGCGCGAGCGCATCCACGCCTAACGGAGCGTTTAAATCGTGCATTGAAAAGAACAGCTGACATTGAGCATTTTCTTTCGATGCGAACAGATCTACCGCGGTTCTGCCGTAACGCACCCACAGCTGACTCACAATCTTTGGATGTAGAGTCCAGTCTGCATATAGTGGTGCACCTCTGGACAGTAGATCCGCCCCGAGGTTCATCACTCCTGGTACGTGCGTCGCTCTCAGAGAGAGGAGACGTCTGCCGCTCCATAAGATCAGTTTGCGTGCCAGCATGTGTAACTGGAGAGAACGCAAACCCCCTTGGCGGTTTATATACGATATTGTGGTCGTGTTGTCTGTTCTCACGAGGACGTGATGTCCCCTGAGGAAAGGCAGAAAGCGTTTTAGGGTGAGGAACACCGCTAAAAGCTCCAGGTAATTTATGTGCGCCTGCTGGAGGTCTCTGCTCCAGAAACCTCTCACCGGACGACCTTCGTAAATACCTCCCCAGTCTGTCAGACATGCGTCCGTGGTGACCACCTTCCGTGAAAGGACAGCACCCATTACGCATTTCACAGTAACCATTACTCTCCGCGCGCCATGACGCGCGGGGTTTAGTTTTAAAGCGGCTACCCAGCGCTGAAACTCCCTCATGTGTCCCAGTCGTACGACCAGGATGGCTGACGCCATGAGCCCCATTAACCGCAGGCATGATCTGAAGAGAACATGTTTGCGCAGCTGGAAATGAGCGAGACAAGCTCTGAAAGCTTTCACTCTTTCCGCTGACAGGCGGGCTGACAGGCGGGCTGTAAAGGGCACCGAGTTCAGAGTACAGTCTGTGCTGGGCACAACATGCTCTTCTCTGTTTATTATGAAACCCAGGTTGAGCAGGTGCTTTACGAGGACATTTGTCTGCGTAATAGCCTCCTTCTCCGACTGTGCGAGAAGCAGCCAGTCGTCTAGGTAGGTCGCCAGGCGAATACCCTGTTGTCTTAACGGGGCTATCGCGGCTTCCGTACATCGTACAAACACTCTTGGACTGAGAGACAGACCGAAGGGAAGTACTCTGTATTCGTAACAGATCCCCTGAAATGCGAACCTCAGATATTTCCTGTGTGGGTAATATACTGGGATGTGGAAATACGCATCTTTCAGGTCGACTGATGTAAACCAGTCGTTTTGTCGCACGAGACGCAGCAGAGATGTGTGAGTGAGCATTCTGAATTTGTATCTTTTTAGATATGTGTTCAGAACCCTCAAATCTAGTATTGGCCGAATCCCGTTCCCTCCCCGTTTGGGAACGAGGAAATACTTGGAATAAAAGCCGCTCTGACTCTGCTCGGCGGGTACTATAGATATAGCCCTCTTTTCTAGAAGTGAGAGGATCTCTCTCTCTAGAACAGTGGTTCCCAAACGGTGTGCCGCGGCACACTGGTGTGCCGTGAGGCAAGTCCGATTGTGCCGTGGGATTTTGTGACAACCATACCTTATTATTGCAATATACAACTACACAAAAATAATTATTTTTTAATTTACTATATCAGTACTCTGTAGGTTTATATGTACGTAATTATTTTGAGTTCATTCGAAGAATAGAGAGGAATGTGACGGTGAGGTGCAAACTGTGTCCAGGCCAGAAGCTGTTATCCACTGCTGTAAACACTACATCAAACCTCAACAAGCACCTGCAAATAACACATGCTAAGGTGGAGCTACCGCACACGCTATTTGTTGTTTGTTTATATCACAGTCTGTTCTTCTTCTCTGTCTTCCGGTTGTTGCCTGTTTTGAATGACGAATACACACTACCGCCGCCTGCTGGTAAGGAGAGTTATTGCCACTCACGCATGCGCAGTTCGTACGTGCTCGGCTGAAGTCTTTGCGGTGTCTGGTTCCAGTGCAACACATGGCCAACACGCAGGAGAACACACCGACGCAACAGCGTGAGCAGAGATAGACTGCGCAAAATATACAGATAGCAGGAGACAGAGAACAGCCATGGTCAGATAGGAAAACATTCAGGATCTGGATCAGTCAATGGAAACTGAACTAAAGAGAACATTTGAAACTTTAGCAGTCTGCGTGATCTGCCTGCAGGGAGGGGCGGGCCGGCCCTGCGAGTAAAGTAACGAGTAAAGTAACTCGTTACTTTATGTAGAGAGTAACGAAGTAGTGTAATATATTACTTTTTAAAAAAGTAATATGTAATATATTACTTTTTTTTAGTAACGACCCCATCTCTGCTGAAATGTTACATTTATAATTTGTAGTTCAGGACCATGGACAATGCAGCTTCCTTGCATTGACAGTTCTCTGTGCTGAATTTCCTTTGTCTCATTTTTAATGTGTGACCTGTCTGGTTTAAATGAGTGTGTTGCTGCTTTGATGAAGCCTAATTTGATAACGTTTCAAATTCATTTCTGAAATATTTCGTTAATACATATTTCATGAGTAATATAGTTGTCTTTGTCACATTTTATTTGGCATTAGTAAATAATTATGCAAATGTACAGATATTTTACATGATATGAGTGATAACACGTGTTATAAGGGCTATTTTGCACAATAGGTGTGCCTTGAGATTTTTACTTGTCCTTTGGTGTGCCTTGGGCACAAAAAGTTTGGGAACCACTGCTCTAGAATATGGGCTGACTCTCCTCGGGCTTGTGAATACAGAATGCCCGAGAAGCGAGGGGGGGTGACAGCGAATTGGAGTCTGTAGCCCCGTGTTACTGTCTTGAAAACCCAAGCAGATGTTGTGAGCATCTTCCACTGTATGCTCCTTAGAGCCAATGGAGATGTCACGGCTCTTACCCTCTGAGTCTCTATTTGTTGTGTTATGGGGCCCTCTAGTGTCTGAACACGGTGGTACCCCATTTCGACAATCCCCACCGACACTGCGCATGCGCGTGACGGTGGTGCCTTCACAACCCCAGCCGGCACTGCGCATGCACGTGACGGTGGTGCCTTCACAGACCCGTCTATTATCCGCCTTTTGAGAGAGGCCGTAGCTGCTCTCAGAAGGGGAACAGTTGACGGACTGTTTATTGTTTTTCTTTTCATTTTTTTGAGCTGCGCCCTTGGCCTGAAGCCTGGATGCGTCAGCGGAAAATGGTTTATGTGAGAAACAACAACAATATTTTGACATGTGTTTTTGCGGACTTGAAGATGGTGTTGAGGCATCTCTCGAGGCAGCGGGAACACATCTAGAGCTGGGGAACCGTGGACTTCCAGCTCTGTCACAGAGGAGAAGGGGGGGCTGTCAGGCCGCCCGCTTCTTCTTCCTCGACTGCTGGCCGAAATTCTGGGTTGGCTGCGCCTGGGCTGCAGCCGGAACCGGAGATTTTCTAGGCCAACTCGCTCGCGTCTCCTGCCTGGGCTGGGGACTCGGGGCGGGCTGCGACCTCTGCTGTTTCGGTACTTTGAACCGAGCAGGGTTCGAGGCAGCTTGGGCGAAGGACTGCCGCTGTGAAGGCAGCGGCTGGACCCTTCGAGGGCCGGCCGGTCCAGGATTGCTTGACAGATCCTCGCAGAGCTCCGCTTGGTATGTGGTTCGCAGCGAGGAAATGTTCAAAGCCCTGGCGGACAACGCTGCGGCTCTGTAGGCCCGTTCAGTCATGGTCGACTGGAATCGGTCCGCCTTCGCTGGCAGCGTGGGGTTCCTGCTTGGTGATGGGACCAGCCTCGGTAGGAGGTGAGCTGCCACCAGCGGTTCCATAAGCCGAGCCTCTCCATACCGTCATGACACAGTCTAGGGAGGAGGCACCCTGGATTGGGGCCTTGTTGCTAAAGGGCCGGTCTCTCCACGAGACCGACACCTCATCCAACATCTCCGGGAAGACCGGAAGGAGTTGCCTCTTTGTCCTCGTTGCTTGGGGAAAATGTTTCCCCTCGTAACGGGACCTGGAGGTCTCCTTGGCCATTTCGGGCCACGGGATGTCTAGTCTGGACTGACGCGGCACGCTGACACACGGCGTGCAGGTCCATGCTCAGACAGGGCGAAGCTGGTGTGCTATCGCCCGGGAGAGCAGCCATCGCTCCCGGCTTTGCAGCCTGAGCCGATGACACGAAGATATCGTCTTCTTGCTCATCCGAATCAGACAGGAGGAACTCAGAGGCACCCTCTTCGTCCTCCATATAATCCAATTCCAGGACATCCTCCGCGGGCGAAACCATGGTAGCCCCAGCTTGGTAAAGCGTGGGGCTCCGTTCTCGCGTCTCTTGCCGCCACCGGGTCCCAGCCTGACACGGCGCGGGACTCCGGTTCCGCAGCTGCCGCTGTTGATGAGCCCCAGACCGACACAGTGCGGGGCTCAATCTCTGCGGCGGACGCCCCCGCGTCTTGATTGCCAGCCAGCAAATCAACGGACATGAGGGGGTCCTGTCCCGACAAGCTAGCTTGGCGTGCTAACCGTCGGCGGAGGCTCTTTACGGTGAAGCGGGCACAATGCCCGCACGAGCCGGGGTTGTCAATAGCCTCCTGGGCGTGTTCCAGCCCGAGGACGAGCTGACCTGGTGTGAGTCTGTGCCTGATATTTTGAACCCGCAGCCGCAGAGCCGAGCCTCCGAGTTCCTGACTCCTCTGGTGTGAGGGAGAGAGGCGTCCATCTTGTTCGCCGTGTGGCGTGGAGAGGACCCGCTCGTAACAGGTATCCGGAGAAAAAAGAACGGTGTCGATCTTTTTTCTCAAAGAATATTAACTGGTGTGTTAATCTTTCTTAATCTTTTCCTCCTCTGTGAGAGAAAAAGAAAAAACGTCCTCACTGCCGTGGTGTCGGTAGTGAGGGAAAGCAAGCTAGCAACAGGTGTTGTTAGCTTGAAAAAATCAAAACCTTACCTTAATTTCCGAGGAAAGAAACGGCGAGGTCGATTATAATACTAACTGGTGTGTTAGCATTAACAGTCTTCTTGCGAAGCAGAAGAGTAGCCGGCGAGCGCCCGTCGACCGAAAGTTAGCTTTGGGTTCAGTCTGTGGACTGTTAAGCTAGCTCGGCTACAATCGAGATGTGCTCTGAAGCGAGAAGAGGTGTTTGAATGACGCATGCGACGTAGCGCAAGCTACTTATAGGGGGTGGATTCCCTGACGCTGACGTCAAGATCACCAGCCAATCAGGATTGGCGTAATGAGATTGATGCTTCTGTTTGCTCCGCGATGAGGCGCATCCCATAGTGAGACATCGAACGGAGTGTTATGAATGAGAACTCTTGTTAAGTTTCTCCATCGTTGTGGTACAAACTGGATAAAATGCGGGCTTTTTGTTGTTGTTCAGGAGTTGATCTGTCTCTGCCCCTGCCCCCGCCTCGACGTAAGCGTGACGTATGTGGTGCTTTTGCTCTGGCCGGACAATTTTTTGGTGCTTGCTACGAACCCGATTCCGGAGCTAAGAGGCTGCTCCGCTGCGGTGTGAAGAGGAAAACCTGGTGCTTTTCAAGCTCCAGCTCCGAACCGGCCCTGAAACACCGTTGGTGTGAATGAGGTATGAGTGCTCTCTGTTGTTTTGGAGCGGTCTGCTGCTGCCCACAGTAATCACTCCCCACATTACAGTAGCCTCAGGTCAGACTGTGCTGACAGTAATGACCCTTAAAATTTAATAAAAATAATTTAAATTGGGGATCTGACTGTTCTGTCCCGACGTGGCAAATTGTTTCCCAGACAATTGTCTGACTTTAACGTGGGAAACAGGAAACTGTTGTCTGCAAACTGGGGGTGAGCTCCAGATATTTTGCACCCTTTGTTAATTCTTCTGTCCATCCAGCGGAGAAAGAATAATCAGGTGTTTTTTCTGTATTCACAGAATAATGACTCTTTCATCAACTCTTTCTCCATCCTGTAACTGCTCTGTTCCGACAAACATATTTACAATAAACAGTTGGAACTGCCCTTTTAAGTTAACAATCTGTCTGCAATGCAAAACAAGATGGCATCATAAATACTACTTTTTTGGTTTTGTTGTCGATAATATGTTATGGTCACAACACAATATTGTCAACATTTTCTGCAAAACTATATACAGATAGGATCGACTTAAACTGTGTCAACTGATAAATAGGCTTGATATTAACATTTTGCCATTATATTTGAAGACTTAACCAAGCAGCTCAAGTTTTTTATTCAAGGAGGGGTCTTCTTTCATTTAAGGCAGAGGGACTGACAAAAACTGGTCGGAGATCTGCACAGTGAAAAGATACTCTTCACTCGTTGCCTATTGACTGCATATAAATTATACTGCAGAAGACTACCAGTTTGCGATAAAAGTATAAATCCAGTGTGTGAAAATTCATTACATCGTCTGAATGTAGTATTTGGTTATCCAAAAACAGATCGATCGTTTCACGAGTGACATCTATCAGTGTAGTAGTCAAGTCACAAAGTCTCAAGTCCGAGTCACTCTCGAGTCCCCACTCCTCGAGTCCGAGTCCAAGTCTGAGTCACTGAAGAAGAGGTCGAGTCAGACTCGATTCTGAGTCCAGGACTCGAGTACTCCAAGTCTGACATCGATATATGATATTTCCCTCTCTCATACACTGAGTTAATAAAATAGTAGTTACCTTAACCCAATGTTGTGAATACTAATCTAGATAAAACAATAAATCTATAAGGGCCACATTATATGTCAGGCTAGCTTTGGCATGAGAGGCCCCCTTTCTGGAATCCTGTTCCCCTGCCATTATTTTTGTTAGGGCCAGTTAACTTTTGGCTGAGTCAAAGGCAGGCAGCCATGCCAGGATACAGAAATAGCATGTTTATCTTTCAGATTTACCATGTTTTATACTTGATTCACAACATTATATTTAGCCCACAAACACTTATACAGAAACTGTTGAAATTACTTTTTCACCGAAGCTTATTTACCAGGGTGAAATGATTAAAGTCGCTTCCTAACAGCACCACCCTCTCAGCATTACTGATCATCAATTGATTTTTTTGTAGCTTCAACAATAACATCCCAGTCACTTATATCAGATTTAAGACACTACCACTCAAAGACGCTTGTGTTTTTTGACACTACAATACATTCCTTCTGTAGCTGTGTGCTACATATCTCCTCAGGCAGGATGTCCCAGCAACAAAAGACCCTCCCCACTCCTCCCGTCCCCTCCCAGAACAGGACGTGAATGTGTATCCTGCCTGCAGTGGTCTCTTCCTCTGTTACCGTCAACTATTATTAGTTCCAGTATCAGCTGTCCCTAAATGGGCCTGAAAGGATATCCAATCCATTTCATCAAGTCCTCCAAACGCTTTCTACCTTAAACCTAAGAATAATAAGTAAGCCATCCGTCTTCCTCTAGACAGACATGACCTACCAGAAACAGAGCCATACCCACATATCCAGCCAATAGCAACAAAGGACAGGCCAGGTGTGTGTGCGTGTTTTGGGTATATAGTGCCAGGAGGACATTCCAGCCAGCCCTTGAACCCTGTCCAGCAGCAATCATTAGAACAAGTATTTGGCTTTACACTCTTATACCAGTCACACACACACACACACACACACACACACACACACACACACACACACACACACACACACACACACACACACACACACACACACACACACACACACACACACACACACACACACACGTGTACCTTGTGTCAAGCTGTGTTGGTCCCACTGCCCGCTAGTCCGGAGCTGGGAAAACTCTGAGAAATGTTTCACTGGGAAAAGAAGAGAAGACCCTGATAAGATTCCAAAATGCAGACTCAAGAAGTGTCCATTGGGACCATATCTCTTACCGTAGGGCGTCGGAGGAGACACTGGGAAGCCTGGAGTAGGTGGGACAATGTCAGAACCATCTGTCTCTCCCCGATAGTCCACGCTATTGGTTTTGTAGAGATGCCCATGCTTCCAAAAAAGAATTTAAAAAGTAAGAACGAAATTAGGGGAAAAACACAATAACATGTTGTTGTTTATTTAAAAGTCGTATAGGGTAACAAGCCCACACACACACACACACACACACACACCAGCAGACATCAGTCTTGTGATCTGTGTGTGGCTACAGGCTGTGTTTTGGTGTAAACAGTTGGGCCATTCATGCCACCCAGCCATAAGAGTGCAAGAGCAGAAACCAAAAATAAAAGCGATACAGAGAGAGAAAGGGAGGAGGGTAGAAAAGGAACATCTATAATGATGCAGGTTCAGTTACATTATCTCAAAAGAGATATTTTAACTGATCTTAAAGTGATAACCATGTGTTATCATTTTTGTCATCTAATTCTCTAACACATTCATTTAATTTGTTGTCCAAATGTTTTGTCAGGCGGTTTAAAAACAGTATAATCTGATCAGGGCTGTTGACATGACACGTATAACGGGTCAGACATAAGACCAGTGTTCAAAGCGATGTTTATAGACGTACTTAGTGTGGGTGAAGTTCGACTACTAGAAGTCAAAGTTCACAGAGGTGAACCAGGAAACTGTTTACCTGAGATGGTGAGAAAGGGGGACTGTAGTAGGCTGGGGATCCTCTGAAGCTCTGACCCCCCTTCCATCCTGGGCTATGGAGACCAGCGTAGTCCGTCATATCACTGACCTTCATCTGCTGCTTCCACCCTGAGATAAGAGAAGGGTGAGGAGAGAAAGAGCGTGAGAGGAGAGCCAGACAGTCAGACAGATTGTGATCTGAAATATAATCAACCAAAGAATCAAACCTTTTTATATCTACATTATCTATCTAAATATCCACACGCAGCTATGTCTTTACTTGTAAAAGAAACACATAACACCAAATGGTAATTATGGTATGATCAGATAGTAATAGAAGGTGATGACAGTAGTAAAGCGTGTTTGTCTCTTTCCAAACAGTCTATCAGTGTCTTCGTCAGCGCTGTGTAGCTCCTGTCATCAGGGCAGATGCTGTGTGACTAAACAAGACTTCACTGTGACCAGATGGTGGAACATCATGGCGACTTGTTGGGAAAAAAAATCTCAAGGAACAGTCAGTGATTTTCTTAAAGTTGGGAAGCGATCATTAAGAGCACAACCACATTTTGGTTTTATCTAACTGGTTTTAAAAAGATTCATAGCGTATTTTATTCCCCTAACGCAGGGGTGTCAAACTCAATTTCATCGCGGGCCACATTTGCATAAAGGTTGCACTCAAAGGGCCGGTTGTAACTATATAAATATATAATATATATATAAAATAATGTGTTATATTACATTATTGCCTCTCAATTGGATTAGTATCGGATAGGATAGTAACTTAGTCATTAACTACGTCTGAAAGCAGAAGTCTCTTCAGTGTGCATGTCACAAAACAAGATGCATTATGGGACATGTAGTTTATGGGCAACCTACTTCTGTAAAGTGGCATGTAACCATATAATAAACGTATTATATTCTTTGCAAGCTCTTGCGGGGCCACATAAAATGAAGTCGCGGGCCGGATTTGGCCCCCGGGCCTTGAGTTTGACACCCCTGCCCTAACGCATCAGAATTGGACAACATGTCAGCTAATTAAATAACAGATAATAACACCTTTTGTCCTCTAGAAGTACATGTTTTAATGTCCTACTCATTACATAGCTTGTGCCTAATACATTTATAACAACATTGAAGGAATCCTTTTTTTACATGTTTGGTTATCATACTGTTTGTACCCTGTAAAATGCATTAATAAGAGATAAACCTTCAGTGTAAGCACTGAAATTATATAGTTCTAATCGGCCTCTTTTGCTCCCCAAGTAGACGGTTTACCTGGATTCAAAGCCAGCTCATTTGTGTTTATTCCCACGACAAATGGACTAGAACTCAAAAACCAGATCCCGTGGAATAACAACATCTTGACCCATTGCCTAGAGATTCTGCCTTTATGTGAAGATATCATGTAAAAAAGATTACAAGGGAAGGGAAGAACCATTAACACATATTGTTAACTGCGGCAAAGGGAAAGGTGGCAAAACAGTAAGTAAACCTACTCTGTCTGTTTCCATTATTCTTTTTCACCTTGATTAGCAAACAGTAAGCATGCTAATGGTTGTAGCAGTTGTGTTGTTGTTGCTGGAGTGAGCCAGGTTTGTGGATATTTATTTGACCCAAAACTTCAATATTGGCAATACAGGGGGTGATTTTGTGTTAATATGTATAGGCAACAATAGTCATGTACATTTGACAATATATATTTTTATCTATTCTTCTTTGCTGAAACAAACAAATGAATTGTGAATATTATTCTATTTTTACTTTTTTGCAACTGCATAACCACAGTCTGACATGTGTGTCAAGATAGAGATTGACCATGCTTGCATATGATACTCTATATACTGTAAACTGTAAACCCCAATATGGAACACTGTGAGCTCAGCTTTCATTGTGAGCATCCATCATCTCTGCTAGTCCAACTAAAACTAATCCAGTTCCTCTTCTACACCGGACGGCCCGCTGAGAGCTCTTCTACAGAGTTTGTGTCAAGTAGCACTTGATACCCGCTGTATTCGTGAGGAGGCTCCTCTCTTTTGAAGACTGCACTTCCAAAGATGATGAGAGGGAGAAGGAAGGCATGATGCAAACACACTGGAGAGCAAAGTGTTGTGTCAAACTTCAAAAGCATTCCTGATCGCTTACGAACTCCTGCCATGAAACATCGCCTTGAAAAACACATGGACGATGAAATATTGGTGTTAATGCTACAAATATACCCCCGGGAAATATCCCCCTGACAAACTCCATGACCTACATACACACACACCCACATGTTCCATTTCCTGTGCTGAAATTCTCTCACTGACCTGACAGTGTACAAAAACGCAGGGTCACAGGTTAAATGTCAGCCATAATGTGACCCTGCAAGGCACATGGAATTGGGTCAAAGGTAACCGCAGTGGGGACCTTCAAATCATGAATCAGGAGCTGTCAAAGCCTTTCTTGACTGTCAGGAGCGCCCACGTGAACCATCAGGCCACTCTGAGGTTAGCTTTGATGGAGCAGCTGCTCTGTACACAAAGAACTGGGAAGTAATGACATCACCTGTACACCTATAACCCTTAGTCCTCAAAATGAAAATGAATCAAGTGCGGAGGTCGCAACAGAAATGTGTGTTCCTCGTGGTTGCGTCCCAGTGGATATGAGAGGAAGTAAATCTTTCATGAGTCCCAGCAGGAGGAGAAAATAATAGTGAAGAGGAGGCAATGCAGACACACGTGTCAGCAAAACAGGCCCCATCAATGTTCAGGTTCAAGATTTTAAAAGGTGTGACAATGTTGTTATGCCAGAACCTAAAAATACCAGGATCAAGTCCCTACATTATTCACTTGCACTCCAAAACAAGTAATCTTTTGCAAAAACAACTTTTCCTCACGCTTTTAACACCACATGATTGGTTGCCCCTCTGATTTGGTCAAAGGATCATTGTTGAATTGCACTGGATATCAGATTGTTTTTAAGACAAACAGCTGGCGTCCAACTCAATCATTGGTTTGAGTGAAATGGTGAATACACTTCATCAGAATATCTTTCTATTGATCTCTTCCAGTCAGATAGTAAAATACAATGAAGGCAATGAACACCTTTTGTCTCTTAACACATTGAGTAGAACTCAAGTTCCTAATCTCGTGAATAAACTGCGGTCTTGTCTTTTCTTGTACGTTAGAAACATTTTAATAAAAATAAACATTTTTAAACACAGACAAGAAATCCTATGTAATGAGTGATTAAACACTCCCCAGTCGTGTTTATATTTTGATGACTCTCAGACTTATGACCTGTGTGCTCTATGTTTACGCTTCAACTGTTGCACTATTGCCATATAAGCAAAACAGGCACTTAAAATAATATAAAATTAACTCTACGTTACATTAGTTTGTATGGTATATATATCTGAAGGTCATAAACCAATTATATGATGCCTGAATTGCTTAAGTGGGCATAGTGGTGACAATTCTGTAGAGGTCTGCATTAGGGCTGAACGATATACCGGCCATGTCTCAATTCAGGGGCTGCACCCTTCGGAGTACGCAGCCTACGCGGTCCACGGAGGACCCAGCCCACGTAGACCGGGTAGGCTGGACCGAGCGCCCTACAAAATGAGACGGTCTAGCCTCCGGAGCGCTTCGTATTTACGTCACGTGATACGCGCTGTTCGGTTGCGCTGTTCGCCTGCTAGCAAATTAGCTTACAAGCTAACTCAGCTGAAAAGGATCCAGAATCTTTACTTTTACATTTTACATTTTTTGGAGATCACCGTCGGCGATGAATTAAAGAGGACCATGGCCAGGTAAATAAGTTGAAGCTGTTCCTTTAGCCCCCAGTAATGTTACATTAGTAAGTTAACAAGTAAATTATATATAGCTGATATAATTTAATCATTATTTCATATTTAAAACAAGTCTTAATTTTTCTGTACTAATAAAACAATGTTTTTTTAAATTAACAAAAGCATGTTGTATAGATTGATTGTTAACAATATTAGTGTTCTAATCTTAATAGCTGTGATTATAACAGTTTATATTCTCCTTCTTCCCCTAACCCTGCCCAGATGATGTCCCACTGACACCAGGTCAGCGCCTCCAGGTCCAGCAGCACCGTGCCCATCCGCTCTGCTGAAATAAACAATTAAACATTTTCTATGACCTATTTCTTGTATTAATAAAATTAAACTGAAGACAGTTTAATGACCTAGAGATATCCTATTATTCCACTGCTTATGTACACTTGTTGTAAATAATGGTTAAAACCTCAGTAAATGAAATAAACAATGTGTTTAACAATTACTATTTAATATTGTATTTTCATCTAATCACAAAGTAGAGGTAAGAATATATCCATCCTCTCTCTGCAGCTTCATGTCTTCTATTATTATAACTTTCATCATTGAGACAGAGGAAATCATTCATGTTATTTAACATCACCGGCAGTAACACAAATATCAGCAAAAGTGTGTTTATCAAGTTGTTTATTTGTATTATATGTGCAGCAAGTATATAGAAGCAGCTGTTTGGGGAATCAGACAGACTCAAGCTATAATCGTTAAATATCTATTAAAAGAATACATACAAAATACAAAATCAAATTCTGAAAGTAAGACACAAGTCTGTAGGACGGCAGTAAGCAGAGTTCTGGGTGGAGGATGTTCCTGATTGCTGCTTTGCTTTCTTCAGCACCACGGGGTGTCCAGCTGGATGGCAGCTCTGTCCTGATGATCCGCTGGGGTTAGGGGTCCTTCTCCAGCACCTCGGGGTCCAGGTGGATGGCAGCTCTGTCCTGATGATCCGCTGTGCACTTTTCAGATTAGGGGTCCTTCTCCAGCAGATACATTTCTCCAGAATTGTCCTAATTACAGAGAAAAACATGAGAAAAATAAAAAAGTGAATTAATCATATAAAACAGTGTTGCAGAAGTATTATTGCAAAATGTAACTCAGCATTTCAGACAAACAATCCCTAAAGGATCATTTAAATGTTCTGGTTTTTAAAAAACTAAAGAGATGAAATGACAGTCACACCTGCATCCCTTTGACAGCACAAACTAACATCAAGCTAAAGGATGCTGTCTATTTGTGATTGTGTTATTATTATTATTATGGGATTAGGATAAATTAAATACACTTTAACCTAAATAAAAGATGATCAAATCTGGTGGAAATATTGAAAATAGGCTTTTCTTTTAGCCCTACCTCAAAGCAGCATGAGCTGAATAAAAAGGTTGTAATGTTGTCCCAAAGTTCAATAAACAGTAAAACATTGGAACAAGTCAGAAAAAATAAATAAAGCTAACAGCTACACGTCAGGGTAGTGTTTTATAAATCCCACCGTACTGTAGGCTATACCGGTGTAAATGTTTTGACTTTGGTCTATTTATGTAATATAAAGTATAACTTATAACAGAGCCAAGATCTCTGTATGATTTTAGTAAACTTCTGAATTGAATTAAAAATAAGTGTAAACAACAGTGCAGTACGTCCAGCTAGCTAGTTAGCGTCACATATTTATCCGTATTATTTAACGAAAATGTACGTTTTAATGCCCCTTGGGTTTGACGTGTGTGACGTTAGTTAATTTAAAGGAAGTTAAAACCCAATACTCACATTTATTAGTGATTCCTCCGCTTGCTGCTGCTTTTAAATCCATTCTGCTGGGGAGACCGGAAGCCATTTAATTTGAAAAAAACTCACTCCTTCCTGCACGCATTGCACCCTGGGATATGGTAGGCTGCGGAGTGTACATCAGATGTATCCTTCAAATTGGGGAAAAGTAGGCTGCATTCGTGGGCCGCATTCGGAGGAGTCTCGTCTTTTTTTTAAATTGGGACAGCCTTCTTTCGGCGGAAGTGACGTATGCGGTCCACGAATGCACCCTTCGAAGGATGCAACCGCTGAATTGAGACACGGCCACCGTGTACAGAGCTCCAGGGCTCTGACTGTGTCATGGCGATAACCGCGATATGTGCATGCGCGATATTCACACCGCAGGGAAAAATCTAACGCACTTTAGCACAGAATTCAAAATAAAGATACCCTTATTACTTATCGAAACTGCACATACAATATATCCGATTAAAGCTGAGACTCCACAGATTATTTAAGTATAGTATCTAAGCGATCCGATCTCGTGCCAGGGGAAGCAAACACAGATATCACAACACGTACCTTTTACG
The DNA here is from genome assembly GCF_902827115.2 of Pseudochaenichthys georgianus. Taxonomy (NCBI): domain Eukaryota; kingdom Metazoa; phylum Chordata; class Actinopteri; order Perciformes; family Channichthyidae; genus Pseudochaenichthys; species Pseudochaenichthys georgianus. The sequence goes on along the minus strand of NC_047506.1, from coordinate 31,415,750 downwards.
GGAGATTGTCTCACCGTAGCTGTCAATCTGATCAAAAGACGTGTTCAATGGCATTAAAACAAGAAAAAACGCGGCTGAATCGGTTAATCCATAGGTTGATAATGTATCTGTGGCTTTGAAGCAATTGTTTATAATCCATAATTCCATTTTTATGTAAAAATCGCAGAGCAAAAGTTAGCTGCTAATGGTAGCCACCAGAGTGTATGCAGCTTCCGGTTTTGGCTACTAGTCACTCTCACTCCTTATTTGGTAATGTGTGTGTTAGACTGCCGCATAGCCAAGACCGGAAGCAGCAGCCACTCTGGTGGCTACCATTAGCAGCTAACTTTTGCTCTGCGATTTTTACATAAAAATGGAATTATGGATTATAAATGAAATTATTTTTTTATACAGAGACGTTAAAAACCTATGGATTAACCAATTCAGCCGCGTTTTTTCTCGTTTTAATGCCATTGAACACGTCTTTTGATCAGATTGACAGCTACGGTGAGACGATCTCCCCTAGAAGCTCCGTAAAGGTACGTGTTATGATGTCTGTGTTTGCTTCCCCTGTCACGAGTTTGGATGACTCAGTGATGATACTATATACCTAAATAATCTGTGGAACCTCAGCTTTAATCGGATATCTTGTATGTGCAGCTACGATAAGTAATAAGGGTACTTTTATCTTGCGTTCTGTGCCAAAGACCGTTAGCATTTTTCTCTCAGGGGTCATTTAGATGCTTTTTATGTGACTGGTGTTTTGTTTTGGTAAAAATGGTTTGTATCGTATACAAAAAGTAAAGTACCCGCCGGGACCTTGGGGCTTAACAGGTTAAAAAAAACGCAATATATATCGCAGGGGAACAAAAAATCGCAATGTCAGTTTTTTTCAATATCGTGCAGCCCTAGTCTGCATGGTTACTAGGTTAAATTCCTAAACAAGTAAAGATAAAGTCTTCCTTCTGATCTACTCTGCAAGTATTTGGGTAAATGCAATTTAAAACACATTTGTGTTATCATACCAACTGGGGGCATTTTCAACATTGTATCATCAGATATGGTACACCCGAGACTGTCATGTAGTTAACCATTACAAAATGAACCAATAAGTTCAACTTTACCTTCTAAAACATCTTTATCAGGATTTTAAGTATCGTTGTTTTAGTTTAATCAGAAATGAAGCATTGGGTGTCAGATCTAAATCTTCTAAACCTCTGAGCTCTTTCCAATTATTGGCTCATGAGATACTTATTGATCATTATCATATCCCGCTCTGTTGAAGTAATGAATTTAACCTCGTTCAGCTGCTTGCAAAACCATCAATTCTATAATTATGTCAGTGGATTATGTTTTGATGGCATACCTTATTCTGGGCTTTACTTTGATTGGTCCGTCTTTGGACATGTTCCCCTTATGTAACTTTTTATTCCAGTTCTGTATACTTCCATTCAAGCTAAGACAGATTGTATGGTGAACACAGGCCATATACTAGTTACATTGCAGGACTATCCACTTCCTGTTTAATGAAATGCTTCCACCCATTCAGCAAACACACCTCTCACACACACACACACACACACACACACACACACACACACACACACACACACACACACACACACACACACACACACACACACACACACACACACACACACACACACACACACACACACACACACACACACACACACACACCTCTCTCTCAGGTGGAGATTTCCACAATCAGGCAGTCCTTCAGTCCCTGGTTATAAATGGTTCTCTGTTTATGCCAGCTGAACCAAGCTCCACAATGTACAGTTGCAAGAAAAAGTATGTGAACCCTTTGGATTCTCCACACATAGCGTTGTGTGTTCCTTCCAAACAACTCAACTTTGGTTTCATCTGTCCACATAATGTGTTGCCAGTAGTGCTGTGGAACATCCAAGTGCTCTTTTGCAAACTTCAAACGTGCAGCAATGTTTTTTCTGGACAGCAGTGGCTTCCTCCGTGGTGTCCTCCCATGAACTCCATTCTTGTTCAGTGTTTTACGTATCGTAGATTCGTCAACAGAGATGTTAGCATGTGCCAGAGATTTATTTAAGACTCTCGCTGACACTCTAGGATTCTTCTTCACCTCATTGAGCATTCTGCGCTGTGCTCTTGCAGTCATCTTTACAGGACGGCCACTCCTAGGGAGAGTAGCAACAGTGCTGAACTTTCCATTTATAGACAATGTGTCTTACCGTGGACTGATGAGCATCAAGGCTTTGAGATACTTTTGGAACCCTTTCCAGCTTTATGCAAGTCAACAATTCTTAATGGTAGGTCTTCTGAGAGCTCTTCTGTGCGAGGCATGGTTCACGTCTGGCAATGCTTCTTAAGAATAGCAAATTCAAAACTGGTGTGTATTTTTTATAGGGCAGGGCAGCTTTAACCAACACCTCCAATCTCGTCTCATTGATTGGACTCCAGGTCGGCTGACTCCTGACTCCAATTAGCTCTTGAAGAAGTCTTTAGCCTAGGGGTTCACATACTTTCCCCACCCTGCACTGTGAATGTTTACATGGTGTGTTCAATAAAAACATGAAAACATATCATTGTGTGTGTTGTATTAGTTTAAGCAGACTGTGTTTGTCTATTGTTGTGACTTAGATGAAGATCAGAACACATTTTATGACCAACTTATGCAGAAATCCAGGTACTTCCAAAGGGTTCACATTTTCACATTTTCTTGCAACTATAACAAGTCCAACCTAAGAGCTGCATCTGCCCACTGCCTTTTTGGCACACATGTATTTTCTTAAGTGTGGCATTTCATCCAGGCAAACCGTCACAGTGGACTTGTTGTGCCTCTGTAAGAGTAGAGCTATGTAAAGGTACTCTTATAATTTACCAAGGTAAATGGATAGTTTACCCAAAGCAGCAACATTTTTAGTGATAGCTGTATTTTGCAAATCCAAAAATGTTAAATGGCTTGTAATATCCGTCTCATACGGATCCACACATGTTAGCAGCTCTCTAAGTATTTTTTAGGCAGATATTTTAGATGTAACAATGTTACGATCTAGTAGGTATAATGTTACCTCCAAGTTTTCCACGTTAACATGCTAACATTTGCAAATAAGCTCTTAGAACAGTGCAGCTAAGCCTGATGGGAATGAAATTAGTTGTGCAGATGTTTGGTCACAAACCAAAATCTTGGACCATGTATGGCAATACATCTAATAGCTGTTGAGAAATGTCCAAATGTCACACTTGTCTTGGCACTTTAGGAAAAGTCAGAGGATCTCCAAAGCGTATAGGATTAATTCTCAAAATACCTCCAACATTGCGGTTAGCAAAACATTTTCGAGATTTTACAATATTGTTTTAAATTATTAGAAATATCTTACCTGACATATTGGTATTTCCCTTGTGGCTGAGGCCATTGGTGTGGAGGGAGGCTGATCGGGACTGGGGGGCACAGCTGGTAGGAACAGGAATAAAAGTGGGGTCCAAATCCAAAATGAGCTGGTTCAGCTGTTCAATGGACTCATCAATGTCTGTAGTTAATGAAGACAAATCCTCTTCTTGGCAAGACAAACCCTGTCTAGTATTGACGGACTGTATGTTGTGGGTAACGTATGTGCTAAGTGGGACGTTATGTGTGCTGTCCTCGTCCTCCAGTCCCCTTTGCACTGCCTCCCTGCTGCTGAATCCTCGAGGTGGTGTCCCAGGAACTACCAGAGGTGGAGGCCTCTCTTTCCTCAACCTGTTTAACCTCTCGCCCCCATCAACTTGAAGGTGAATATCGGAGACGACGTCAACCATTTGCTGCTGCCGAACCCAGGAGTGCGTGGAGTACTCGGTGTGTGACGATGTCTGAGTCTCGGGCAGGTTCTCAGAGGAGAGGGAGCAGATGCTGCTTGAGCTCAGCACGTCTGAAACAGGAGCCGGCTCACCGTCAACCTCGTCCTCATCATCTAATATATCCGTTTCCCTCTCGCTGGATGAAGCCTCTCCATTGATAGTGTGTTCCATTCCTCCAGTCATCTCCCCTCGACCTGAAGCAGCGAGCTCTGTCATGACCTCCAGAAGAGGTTGAACAATCTCAAAGTCCACCCCAGGGAACAGCCTGCCGGCCTGGGTGCCCTTCTCCCGTGCAGCCCCTCTCCTCGGTCCGGCTGCGGCCCACCCGTGTGAGGCTACAGACAGGCCTGAGTCACTGCTGGCAGACGGAGCGCGGTCGCTCCAGCCGGGGCTGCTGGCGCTCAAGTGGAACGAAGCACCTTGCTCAATATTCTTTCTCACTCCAGGGTCCAGGACATGAGGTGGGGCTGTGAAGACAAAAACAAAAAGGTCAGAAGAAGATGTATATGTTGACAGAAGAGTGAAGACAGGTGGGAGCGTGACCTGTTGAAGCACGGGTAGCTTTGCTGTCAGAAGTCAAGTGGACATGATGAGTGAACTACAAATAACAGACAAAGCGTTTTTTAAATATTAAGAAACATGGCATCATTTTAGGAACTAATTACCTGTACATCAAAATAAGGGCTTTACCTAACTTTCTTTATACAGTAGATTTTATTATCAATCATGTTTTCTATTAATTAATAAATCACGTGGTCTAAAAAACGTCATAGAACTCAAGAAGTCCCAAAGATATTCAATTCCCAAGAGAAATGGCGAGCATTCACGTTTTGCAATATTCATTGCACCTTTTATTGATTCAATTGGAAATTCTTCTCGCTGTAAATAAAGTTAAACATTCTCAAAAAAGCTGTGCAGCAGTTCGATCAATTTGAAGTTTACAGCAGCATATGTTAGGCAATAGTTTTACAGATACACAAAGTGTATTGATGTCACCTGATGATTAAAACTGAAAGCAAAAGTCCTGTTTAGTAATATGGAAACTGTTCACAGAGATATTAGTGACTGAATCATAATATAATATTTGTACGTAAAGTAGAAAGTACACCTTTGGATTGAGGATATTCTTACTATATATGACTCCATACCTGCCCCAATACTGTATGTGAGTCACAGTGACTAAAACACACACAGACACACACCTGTTGGACCCCAGCCATCACTCCAGACACACTCCATGTAGATAACACAGAGGCTCTTTGTGTGGGCTGTCGGATGCATATGTGTGTCATTTGTGTATGCGTGTGTCACGCAAAGGACATGTCTGTCATAGACGTGTAGCTGAGATCAGGTAGAGCTGATTGCGCGTGCATGCACACACACACACACACACACACACACACACACACACACACACACACACTAAACTGCACTGTGTTATACATACTTAGACTGTCTGTACTTTTTTTTATAAATACTAGCTCTTAGAAGGCTTGGATACAATAAGGGGCCAAGAACCTACAGGTACAAATGATGAAAAGCTAAATACAACCTTTAATTTCTTGGAATTGAACATGGAACGTCTTTGAATGTTTGATGTTTAAGTAGCTATGATAATCCTGTTTAATTAATCCATATTCACAGATGTTTATTACAATTATTATGATAATGGCTTCATCGTTAAAGTACATTTTTTCAAACAAAAATGCCAAACAATTGTGAGGATTTTCTGCTTTTTTTGTCAAATACGACAGTAAATTATATTTGGAATGGATATAAGAGTTTGTTTCCATTTACTGACATTTTATAGATCAAATAATGCATCTCATATCAAAGAATATGGATTGTCCGTTGCACCCCTAAGGCTTACCAAACGGTAGCATACTACAACTAGACAGACAAGATCTTTTCTGATAGGGGTTGTTACATTAAGATGAGATAAGACTCGTACAGAGACTGCAACAATACATATAGTGCATACCAGAGCTGTATGAGCACAGCCTCTGAAGTCCAGAGAGGCAATAAAACTCAAATACCAGACATGCATGGTAAACCCTCACAGCTGGTCTGCTAGGTCACACACACACACACACACACACACACACACACACACACACACACACACACACACACACACACACACACACACACACACACACACACACACACACACACACACACACACACACACACACACACAGATAGTAGTACTGTACGTTCACACACTGATCTTTACTGTATAACTTTCACAATACTATAAAAAGCTTCTGTAAAAAGGACACTAAAATGCCCAACTAACATCAAAAAGCAGCTTACTTACTCACCAGCAGTCAGGACTTAACTTTCACTGTTGCCACTGCAGACTAGAAACAGGATGCAAATGCTTGCTGAAGCCTCCCTCCGGAGTCAGAGGAAGAGGAAAAGAGAAACAGATGACAAGCGGAAAGGAAAGAGGGGTGCAAGGACCGGGACAGAATGAAAAGGATGAGGCGCCAGACAGAAAGAGAAAGGGAGGCTGAAAAAGATTCAGACCGGCTTGGTTAGTAGTAGCTCCTCTGCTGTCGTCCTCTCAGGCTGCCGCAGGAAGACAAGCAAAGAACATTCTTTCTCTGAAGGTGCTAACAGCCCCCCTGCATCCCCCCACCTCCCACTCTCTCTTTCCCCTCTCATGTCACTCCTTCTGCACTACAAATCCCCGCCTTCCCCGTCCGTCACTACGGAACCAAGCTCCGCTTTGCCTCATCCCTCCTCCTCTTTCCTACCCCCCTGCATCCTGTCCCGGCTGACACAGGTACAGGCAACGCTGTGCAGAGTGTGTGCACTCATGCGTGTGTAAATGTGCGAGGGGGGAACGCAGTAGGAAACTGTTGGATGGATCATTCACTAGACTGCATGCATGCACACAGGTGGAAGCACATGATGCACTTTCAAGTAAAGAAACAAAGGACAAAGACCTTGAGCTGGCCAAATACGGAGAGGGGAATGTAAACATGGGGGTGGGTTCTGGAGAGACTTGTGTACAGAAGGGGGATGGGGATACATTGGAAATATTGCAACCTGCAACTTGAACCTGAGAGCAACATGCTTCAGCTAGAAAACAAGGAGACCAGATAAAGGGGAAGAGTAGACAAGAAGATGGAGTGATAGAAGAAGTGGAGTGGGCTGAGAAGGTAAAGTAGAACCACCTGTGGTTGAAAACAACATTCTTGCGACTGCTGGCTGCGTTGCTAACTGGCTGGCACCCTCATTATGCTCATGTGCATGCGTGTGTGCTGGCGGTTAAGCGTAATGGCCATGTGTGTTTGCCTTTTGTGTAAATGTGCGTTTACATGCCACTCGCATTTCTGCCCTAGTGATCGGTCCAGCTAAATTACATGGCTGGCAGAGCAGATTTAGCAACAGCATAAAACAGCTGGAACTGAACAAAGTGATTGTTTCAGCTGTCTGGGTGTGTATTTTTCTGTTTGTGTTTTTCTGTGTGTGAGTGGTTGTTCTGACTACATGGAAACTCGTTGACAAACAGTCGCCTCCGAATCCACGGGTCCGGTCTGGCTGCTGTCTGGAGGATTGTCGTTACGCCCATTGCCAGGAATATCGTTGTGACCGCAGCAGTTGTAAACTGTCAATCTGATGACCAGACAATTACCCACAGAACTGACCGCAGCGAGGGTCTGAGTGGAAACAGAACTGCTCATAGACTGGATCTGCACCTACAGGGGGATGCAGATCTAGTCACTGTGAAGATCTGTTATGACTTCTGAAGAGCAGAGACAGATGCTTAAGCTGATTTATTTTGGCCACTAAGCTAAAAATCACTTACTTTGACATAACATCTTTTAAAGTTGTTATGGCAAACATGCTAGCAAACAGCTGCCTACTTCCATATCTACTGGGGTTGGTGTTCACTTGATAAATGTAAGTCCAAATGTCACTCTGTTTTGGCCTCCATCAAAGAGAAGGAATTAGATCAGAATGGACCTCCCCATTCAAATCTATAGCTGGATGATCAGAGCAACCGCATAGTGTGTCCCCCTTGATAGTGCAAACACTGGCCAGATAATAGTAGCGGCGGGCTAACTTCCATCTAAGGGGGCTTGTGGAACGTCACGGACAAAATATTGTTGGTGAAGATGTACAGCAATGATCTAGGAAGCAGTGGATGTACGATGTCCAAGAGTCTTTGGTTGATTTTTGATTATTGTCTGTGTAACTTGTTAAGTAAGACTGAGGCAAATGTAAATGTGCACCTAAACCAAGACTATGAGCTAAAAGAGGCTAAAATGCTCAGTAGAGCTGCAGAGATGATAATAATGATATGGGTTCAGCATTGACATCAAGGGTGTTGACATTATAAGCAATCTTTTGATCCATTCTTTAAAAAAAAAAATGGTAAGAGGACCAGAACTATGTGCTTAACAACAGCAAGCAGCCATAGTGGAGCATTTAGAAGACAGACATTTCAGTCAGGAGTTGTTGGAGACCAAATCTTATATAAATATTGGTTTGTCCTTTTAAAAGTCAGAACTAAGCATTGGAATTCCAGTTCTCCTAAGGATGCCTTGGAAACAGAATAAAGGTCAACATTATGTAAGAGAAGGGCTGACAAGTGCTGTGTCTTCAAATGTATTGTGTCACTCCTAAATGCGGTCTAATTATAAAGTCACAACAGGAATCCTGAAACATCAGGATGAGAAAGGGTAAAAAAAGAGAAACAGATGTAAGACAAATCTTTCAGAACTGAAGTTGATGATCAAAAGACATGAAATGCACCTCACCCGTTTCAAGAGGAGATGCGTCTTGATATGAATCTCGTCTGACCAAAGGGTCCAAGGTGTCATAGTCCACCGTCACACAGTGACCGTTGTGCCACAGCTCCCTGCCTGCACATGGACATAATAAAGAGGCTGGTCAGGAGTCAGTTAAACGACACACACACACAATACAAACAGCTGATGCCAGATGTTATTTCAAATTTAGATTTTAGAAAAATTGGGATTTTAAATGAAGGCTTTGCTTCTACTGTGTGTGAGTGTGTCTGTGTGCCTGAATGTGTGTGGGTTTCCCCCCTGTGTTTTCCCCTGTACAGTATCTCCAATCTGAATTCCTGTCAGATGTGTGTGTGTGTGTGTGTGATAACTTCTCATATTGCTTCCTGTTTAGGGACGAGGAGTGTGAATGTGTGCATGAGGGCCAGTTTGAACTCCCGGTGCCCAACACTGCCCCCACCTGGGTGACTGTTTGTTGGACTCGATGAATATGTGCTTCATTCATGTGAGGTGTGTGTGTGTGTGTGTGTGTGTGTGTGTGTGTGTGTGTGTGTGTGTGTGTGTGTGTGTGTGTGTGTGTGTGTGTGTGTGTGTGTGTTTGTGTGTGTGTGTGTGTGTGTGTGTGTGTGTGTGTGTGTGTGTGTGTGTGTGTGTGTGTGTGTGTGTGTGTGTGTGTGTGTGTGTGTGTGTGTGTTTCAGGTGTAATGTTTCAAATGGAGTCATGTCTGTCTCTTCTGCTTCAATTAGGAGACACAATGAGGCTTGACATAGTCTCGGCTTTCTGCATCTGTAGCCAAAATACTGTGTCTGTGTGAGAATGAGCGAGTGTGTGTAGGAGTCCAGGTGTTTGCATGCGTCAGTATGAGCAGGGCTTTCTCATTAGGGAGTCACAAGATGATTGACAGCAGAAAGAAAAATCCAAATAATTCTAATATCTCCTGGAAATTAATGGATAACAATTTAAAAACAGACATTGAAAACACAATATAAAATATACATTAACAGTATTTCCTTTGTTAAATTAGTGACATGAAATCTGGTTGCCACTTTCACTGTCCTCAGAGGATCAATTCCCTTTCCTTTAGCGCCACCATGAGGTAAAAATCCAATTACCTGCAAAAGGAATGAAATTCCCAAGAGCCTCAGCTCCTCTTTATGCTTACAGTATAAACTGACATGGTGAACATTTTAGCTGCTAAACAACCACATGTTAACATTGTCATTGTAAACCATTTAGCATTTGCCCGAGAACGTGTTTTTAGAGAAGTAGAGAAGAAAAATGTAACGATAATACACAGAGAATCCAGAATCAAAGCATCGCAAATGCTTACTTAGAATAACATCTACATAATTGAAACACCTGCATACTTTGTTCAGTTATACAGTTTGTTGCAGTTGTGTTTGCTGGTGCCTTGTGTTTGTGTAAGCTTGAGAGAAAGTGTACCTGTTATCTTTTCAGGGCTGTCAGAAAACCACAGCTCTACTTTGCCCTCTTCTGGGAACCGGGGATCTGGAATATTAACACACAAATCAGACAGCTGGAGATATTTCCATGTACTTCACACCTGCCGCACAGCTGATACAGAGTTCAGGGGCAGCGCCAGTAGTTCATATTTACTTTGGAGGAAGGCGTGAGGATTTATCGGTCACTGATTAAGATGGATATTGCATCAGAGTGTGATAGTGGCTGGAACAACAGTTAGCAGGATATACATACCTTCACTGGCACAGTCCAGGTCCGCCTTACTTAAAGTGAGGGTGTGTCCGTGCACGAGGCCTGTATGGAACTGGAGACGGAAGACGACCTGCCTGCTGGCTGAGCGGCTGTTTTTATCATAACAAACCACCTAAAATCAGAAAGATGACATGTCATGCTGCTCTACTATCTGATGTATCTGAGATAAAAGTCTTCTATTTGTTGCATAGTTATAGTTTCAGTAATTAAGGGTGAATAACGGCTTCAAGTCAATTTAGTTGTGAAGCAAAGCTAGTTTTTATATTTATTCTGTTTTAAGTTTTTAAATATTGTTATTTATTCTGTCATATTATACATTTCCATCTGGACTTTACAGAACAAGAAATAGTAAGGGTTCCTTTTGCAGGTCCAACATTCCGAAATAATTTCTTAAGTACTTTCCTCATAGTATATATTATTTTCTAATATATATATTAAAATGAATTTCTATCTTCATCTTAAGAGTCTAGTGAATAAAATGTGAAATGTGTCCACATTTGTGGATAATGTTTCCAGTAATATATACATAATCAATTAATATTACTTGAGCTTCAATTGGAGCTTTAATTTAAAAACAAATCTTTTTTTGCTCTTGTACCATTTCATATTGTTTTTTCTTTCAAGGAACCTCTAAGCTAAAGGATTATAGGACACAACTGATAATGGTGGAGAGCATCACTCACCATGATGTCTCCTTTGAGCAGCTGGGCTGGCTGGAGCACGAAGTAGAGCCGGTCTGTCTGGGCTGCATTAACATGGCTGAGATAAATATAAACACACATTACACACTGTAATCTTATCTCAAATATGCCACCATGTTTACAGATCATGATGTCATTTATTAACTTACTAGACTGCTGATGTGCAAACAGCTTGTAGACTCTGGTAGACTCTCAGGAAGAGACTGCATGCTAGGAAAATAAGATGTAGTACCAAATATTTGTTAACTTGAGAAGACGCTTTAGATTATAACCATCGAATTTCCATATTTCCTTGTCTGTAAGATGAAAAGAGAATACAGTAGATGCCTTGCAGAGGGTTTCTACAATGGCCAGCTACTGCTTTTTATCTACTTAGCTTACTGTTATTCAAGTCTGCTTCTTCTTACCTCCATCTTGTTTTATTTTGGGGAGACCGTGAAGAACAACACACAGGAGGAAAGTCGGAGAGGGACACATCCTCAGTGCTCCCTTTATAGTGCTCCCAAGTATCCACACATACCTGGAGAGCAAATGTAAAAGTATAAATGTATGTATTTTTATCTCAAATAACTGTGTTACTGCTTTACTTTTCATCAAGCCGGTTCGCTTTACGGTTTCAGATTGGTTTTAGTACTTCACAAGATGATGAATCAGGTGATAAGTACGTGACCCTGCTGCCTAAGGTCAGACGTCACAGCAAACTCCTCGGTGTACATCGCAGATCAGAGGCTAAGACCTGAACCAAAGTTGACCTTTGACCTGCAGTGATCCCGCTCAATCAATCCTGGTTCTTACCGTTTCTGCGAGGGGGTCATCAGAGCGGACAGTTTGTCATTGTAGAACCTCCTCATGGCGTAGTGGTCGAGAGAAAGGTCTGCACTGAGAGAGAGGCAGATATTCAGATAGAGATGCATGTAATACTCCTCCGTTCACCTTAACCTGATGTAGTACCTTGCAGATCATTTGATTGGGACAGTCAATAAAACGTCATTCTGTGCAGCCAACCCCACTGGGGGTTCGATTTTAAGATGAAGATCTGGCGAGATGATCAAAAGCACTGGACCTTGTGATTATTTAGTTTCCTCAACCACAGAATTGTAATTTAAATATCTAGTCGAAGTGTCCACAACACCAAACACTGTATGTCACTGGCAATGTCCTTTGAATTCGGAACGTCTATTTGATGAATTTTTGGAATTCCTCAGGGCCCTTCCAGGAAGAAAATAAAAGAGCTAAATTAACACAAGCTTAAAAGGTTTTATACAACTGTGTTAACATATGTTGTGCAGTATAACTCCTAGAACACTTTGAAAATACCTTGATGTCTAAAATTGATGGGTGTTTCCTTTAAAAAGTTAGAAATGAAACACGAAAATGGTAGTGTGTTAGGAATAACAGGGACATTATTAAAAAGAGTAAGGGTTCAAATGTTACTTGTGTTTATTTGCACTTTTAACAAAAAAACATTTGATTCCCTTTCATTGTTTTGAGAAGGCAGAATACATTTCACAGACAGATTCCAAGAACAAAGAAAACTACAGTACATCTGCATGCTTTGATACCAATAGAGGAAAGTAAATGAATGTGGTGTTGTTAGGTTATTTTTACCTTTGCATACATGCACTAGGATCAGGGACAATGGTCACAATCTGATATTTGTAACAGTGAGTCAGCTGTTGAGCCATTAACAGCACATGCACTGCAACTGTGCAGAAATCCATCTAATGTTCCTCATTTTTATCAACAACTGCCTCAAGCTGACCTTTCCCTTCGTCCTATGGTTAGACGTGTGAATGAGGATGTTATTAACTTTTAACAGCTTCAATCCAAACCATAAAAAAGAAGATATCTAACCACATTAACCACAAAGGTTGGAATGTTTGTTTTAAAGTACACTCCAGTTACAATGTGTTGTGTCTACTAGGCCAAGACTCTGTCATGCAGGTAAATTAAGAGTTCATTCATTCACTTGTTCCCAACAGCAACAAGATCCCAGCCCGAAAATCAAATAACAGTCTAGTTCAAAGTCTCTTTAATCAGCCGTCCTGCCCTTTGGCTGCTGGAGACGTGCATTAGATCAGCCAATGGTCACTCCATTGTTCCGTCAGTGCTCTTTGATCTGCCAACACGTCAAACAGTAACCAGTATATCTTTAGGAATCACCCTTTGGGAACCAGAAAGATCTGTGCCAAATTGCATTGCAATAAATGCAGTTTTGGTAAATACATAGATCCCCTAGAGAGTTTACCTTAGTCCTACTGGCACTGATCTTCTTTCAATGTCATACTCCAATTATTTCTGTATCTGATATAGGTATTGATGTTACAAATTTTAACCAGAAAGCTACAAGGGGCCTCTATCTTTCTCTTGTTCTGCTTTGTTTTCTTACATTTTTAGCCACAAGCATTTTTTTCCCACCACTTCTGTGCAGACTGAAATATCTCAATAATTATTGGATGAATTAGATTGGATGGATTTCTAAAACCACCTCTACTTGTTGAGTTAATTTGGGCCTTATTCACCTAATTCACCAGCACTTCTTATGGTATGATCGGGCTTGAAGTGACTATGTCTGCACCTTCCTTGTTGTTCGGAGTTTGATTATTTATGATTTTTGCACTTATTCTAAGTAGCTTTCAATAAAAGCGTCAGCTAAATTATATGTAATGTCATTTAATTTACTGTCCTCTAACTTTAATCTAGCACCATCGTTTGCAATAAAATGGCCCTTACTTGGCGACCAAATACCTGAAACGGATGGTATATTTTTGTGTTAGGTAATTATAAGCAAACCAAGGACAATGGTTTACATCAGCATGCTAGCAGTGTCATTGTGGCCAAATGAGCCATATTAGCATTAAGCTAATACAGACTCTCTGACTTGCTAACCTGGTTGTCTTGACAGAGTTGTTAATTGTCATCGTATTTATTTAGTTTGCAATAACTACAGTTCAATTCTTGATGAGCATACTTTTTCTCTTATATAAATTCACATGGCATCAGTGTTACCTGGCTGACATGTTGCTGAAGTGGATGTAAGAAGCCACCAGAACTCCGAGCCGGCCTTTAGCTCCCTGTACAGGACAACCACAGAAACAGGAGAGTTTCACTTTCAATACTCTCAGACAGTAAGTGGAGGAATGAGTGCTGAGGAGTCAGTGACGTTACCCTGCAGTGTAACACCAGGACGTGTTTGGGATGTGTTTGCAGCCAGGTCTTCATCGTTGAGCACACACTGACCATCTGATCCAGGTCAGGAGCGAGGAGATCCACCCAACCCGTGTCCAAAATCTGACAGACAAATCCCCAAAAACTGTGACACCATTTCACTGCAACATTTCACCTCTTAAATTTGTATTTTTGAGTGTTTGTATTACCTTGTGATTCCTTTGGGTGAGAGTTTCATGTTTCTGTGAGAGGTTGATGAGCTAAAGAAAGCAGACATTTTAGTCATGAAAAACAAAAGAACAGCTTTGAAAAAATGACTCTTTTGAATGTCATTCAATCTTCTGTTGAAACATTCAAGCCTATCATTATCTAAATTGTTCAAATATATATGCAACATAAAATATCGTGTGTGTACTGAAGAAAATTGATGTAACGTGATACAGCAAAAAGTTTAATACAGCGTATTCTTGGTATATTCATTTTAATGTCCCCTGATATATAAGAAGTGTGTTTTTATATATTCATGTGTGTACTTAATTACTTTGTATTTAATAGTAGCAGTTTGTCTTGAACAAGAAGCTGTAGAAATGAGGAGTGAAAACTTCCCTGTTAGGAGAAGTGGAGAGAGGAAATATCCTTATATGGATGCAAACAGCTGGAAGACAGCAGAGAATAGAATGTGTGTGTGTGTGTGTGCATTGTAGTAGACATAGGCTGTATAATAAATATGAAGAGTAAAACCATTGTATTTGGAGTAAGATGTGAGCAAGGGAATGTCCTTATTTGAAGATAGCTCAGATCTCTGGAATGAATGTGTGCGTTACACATGCTAAGGAAAATGAGTGTGCGTTCTCTGTATATGTTTATGTAGGGTTCTGCTGTTTCGCTGTTTGAGAGCAGAGGTAATGTTTTCCTCGTTATTATTGATATTAAGGTAATTTACATGTATTACTTGTATTAGTCAACTATAAACAAACTATATCTTGGACATATCTTTAAAGAGCCTGTGACAGCATCCCAACAACTGTTGTGCAATGAAATACTACTACTAGTAATCTCGAACCGTCAGTTTAAAAAAGAAAAAGCGATACCGTTCCGTTAACTATCAATAATTTCGAACATCGCGGGGAAATTCCTTCGACTCATTTTGAAGTTTTGGGGGAAGCCGGAAGTGACGTCAATGCGGAACGCTTCACCGTGCGGCGAGAGAGCCAAACACGGACAAAGTGTGTTGTTATGCGTAGAAATGGTGAATTACTGAGATTAGGCACGTTAATAACGTTTTAATGAAGTTGACTACAGTATATTCATATTCGTCAGTGCTTTCATGTCAATTCGGCGACATAAACATAAATGATCGTGGTGAAGATGATGATTATATTTGGATTACAAATCGGGAGTGAGAGCTGCTGAATTTCCTCCCGTCGGATGTGATATAAAAACAAATCGATTATTTTTGTGGTTGTAAACTCAAGTGGATGAAACTACATTTATTAGTGCTTTCATGTCAATTAGGCGAACATATGATACATTAAATGATCGTGAGGATGATGATTAAAAATCGTTTGTTTGAGCCGGTCTGCATTTCCTGATGAGAAAACAAACCGATGCTTTTTGTAGTTGTAGTACACCAACAACATGGATTAAACGTGTGTTTTTTTTACCACAATGTTGGGGAAATTAATGGATAAAATGCACGGATTATTATTATTATTCCCACTCCGATCGGGACACTAGGTCCACCGTTTCCCCGCAGCGAGGCTCCCCCCGTTGACAGTTTACGTGGGCTGGGTGCAGTGGCGGACTGGCCATCGGGACGAATCCCGATGGGCCGGTACCGAAGTGGGCCGGTCGGATAAGTAACTAGCACATCCCCCATAGGTGGCGCGTGACGCTCAGGTTTGAGAAGGCTAAATAACTTATTTTACCTGACGCTGCCCGCCTCCGGCGTTTATAGAAAAGAGATCAACTCAGTGTGCGGAGTTTAAATCTCTCAAGTCACATTACAGGATAAAGGAAATACAGTTTAAACTGCCGTATGCAGAGAAGACGCCGACGTGTCGCACTTATCATTCATATTACATCATCAATCAGATCATCGATCATATAATATCATAATATATCATATATTTCCTTATCTGAGTCAGCTTCTCCAGCCTCATCTGGCCGTGCAACACTCACAGTGTCACAGACTGTATGCAGAAGTATTATTTAACACATTATGTTGACGAAACACTCGAGACAAATGTAATTAAAGTCAGATCCACTCGTGTCTTAGACGTGAACGCGCTCTCAGCTGGAGAGAGAAACCCTGGCTTGATTTACCGAGTTGATTTACCGAGTTGATAACCAGCGTCGTAGGACCGCTTAGCGAGATCTCGTTTGTTAGTTTGTTGTTGTTAGTTTGTTTGTTACTCAAACATATCCAGGGTCTGTTGAACTGGCTTCGTAGTACAGGGCACAGGTGGCTAGCAGCGCTAATGTCAAAGACACAGACATTATACATTATATTTGTATTTTACCAGGATGCAGTGACACAAATATTTACATATTTACATGTACTATCTACAGCACCTGCCGCCCCTGACATCCCCTGCTCCCCCCGTTGACAATTTACTAGCGGTACCGAAGTGGGCCGGTCGAGAGTCCCGGGATGATTTTTAGTCCCATTCCACCACTGGCTACATGACCATATGATCGCCCATATTGACGCACCTCATTCCTAAACTTCTAACAGATACAACATAAACCGATCCTTCAGCCTCATATGAGCTCTCAGACACGTTCAACATTAACCTGTCATCGCTGTCTGAGCTTGCTGCTGTGTGCACCGTCGTGCGTTTACATCTGACTGTATATATATAAAGGTTTACATGCAGATGCTGGGATCCTGAACGGTGCAGCTGGAGCGCTGTGCCCGCAATGACGTCACCCATCATTTGGCGGGACTTGAAGAATCCGCGAGAAGATCCAGAAAATTGTCAACATTGAAGGGCAGATTAATGGTTATCAAAGTACAAATATCCAAAATTAGTTCAGTAACGGTTTTCAAGGGGACAATATGTACTCAAATTGATGGGTTTGGATGATGGGGGGAAAACCGTGTCACAGGCTCTTTAAGGCTGCGGCCACACGAGGACGAATTTGGTCGTTTGCGTTACTGTTTAGTGTCATATAGACCGTTCGGCCACACGAGGACGACCGAATACGGCACTAAACGACTGAGGGAAACGATAACGGGTCCCAAGGTGGATAGAAAGGCATACGCAACTCTCTGGGGGGTCAAACGGCTCCGTGTGTACGCCCTATCCGAAAATGTTCAGATCACTGATAGTGATTGCGCAATAGCCCCGCCTCTCCCCACCTCTTCTGCTCACCTCCGCTTACCCCGCGCCATTGCTGAAGTGTTTCGCCACCAACAACAACAAACAATGGCGGATCGCAGAGTTGCTATCGTGCTCCGGACGCTATTGACCATGCTACAGTTGTTTGTGCAACATCCAGTGATGTACCTGAACGCGTTCAATGAACGATCGTTCATGAACGCGTTCATATTTTGGGCGAACGTGAACTGAACGTACTGTATTTCCGCTAGATGAACGTAATTGAGAACGCGTTCATTCTCAGCGCTGTATAACGGCGTTCAAAAGTGCGTTCATTCTCAGCACTGTATTATAACGGCGTTCAAAAGTGTGCCAGATTTCATATGCCTTTCAGCCGAAAACCCAGTTAAAACACAC